>NW_023504166.1:0-64939 GCF_004664715.2 Peromyscus leucopus
ATCAGTTGGCTCTAATTCATGGAAATCTATGAAAAACCATTTTGAATGTAATGCCTGTGGAAAGTTACTCGATTCAAAGCCACGCCTTCAGAGGCATCTGAGGATCCATAATAGGGAGAAATCCTTTAAATGTAATGAATGTGGAAGAGCATTCAAAATGCTGTGGAACCTGAATAAGCATCAGAAAACTCATCCAGAGAGAAAAGTCTATAAGTGTGATGAGTGTGGAAAAGCTTACAGGCAGAAGACCAATCTCGTTCAACATCAGAAAATTCATACCAAAGAGAAACCCTATAAATGCCAAGCTTGTGGGAAAGCCTTCTTGTGGGTGTTATCTTACAATAATCACTAGAAAATGCACAAGGATGAGAAAGCCTATGAGTGAAATGTATGTGGCAAGTCCTTCAAACAGAACTCAACATTTAGTCAACATAGAAACACTCACAAGGAGCAAAAGCCTTACAGATGTAAGGACTGTAAGAAATCTTTCATTTGCAAGTCTGCTCTTGTGAAACACCAGAGAACACACACTGGAGAGAAACCCTACAAATGTGGGCTGTGTGAAAAAGCTTTTGCCCAGAAAGCAAATGCCATCGATCACAAGAAAAATCCATGCTGGGGTGAGGTCTTATGAGTGTCATCTCTGTAACAGGGCTTTTGTCCAGAAGAAAAACCTCACTCAACATAAAAAAATCCACACTGGAGAAAAGTCATATGAATGTAATAGATGTGGGAAAGCCTTCTCTCTGAAATCAAACCTCGGAGTTCATCAGAAAATTCACAGTGGAGAAAAAGCCCATGCATGTAATGAATGTGGGAAATCCTTCAGGCACAAAGAACACCTTGATTTTCATAAAAAGCTCCACACTGGGCAAAAACCTTATAAATGCTCTGAGTGTGGAAAAGCCTTTACTGACAAGTCATATCTTAGTGGTCACCAGAAAAGAATTCACACTAGATAGGGACTTAGAGTACTTCAAATACATGGAAAATACATTTATGGGATGGCATGGGATAGTCATCCCAAAAATTGATGCAAAATGGCCTACACTTTTCAGTCTATCACAGAAAACACGGAGGACTTAAACTCACTGAGACCATCCTTTGAGGACAGGTTTAGCTCATTCCTTCATAGATATTTGTTTTGTCTTTTTAAAATGTATATGTTCTCATATATGTTTGTCATGGGTGTAAAGATGCCTAGTGGAGCCAAATGATGACATCAGGTCCCATGGTGTTGCAGGTGATTGTGAGCTGCCTCAGTGGGGTGCTAGGAACCAACTTCATTCCTCTGGGAGAACATATGTTCCTAAATGCTGAATCCTCTCTCCAGGCTCGTGTTTCACTTTAATATTTTATTTATATATATTATGTGTTTGAGCATTCTGTTTTGCCTGCATGTATGTCTGTGCCACACGTGTGCCTGGTACACATGAAGACCAGAACACATTGGATCTCCTGGAATGAAATTACAGATGGTTGTAACTGCCGTGTAGATAACAAATCCTTGGAAGAGCAAACAATGCTGAGCTCTTCTACCATCTCCAGCCACACTGTTTTGCTATTTTTGAGGTGAAATCTTGTTATATTTCCCAGACTGGACTGGAACTTCTGGGCTCAGGTGATTCTCTTGCCTCAGCCTCCTAAGTAGCGGGGACTTCAGATGCATGACACATGTCTGCCACTCAGCAAACATTTATAAAGTGCCTTTTGACTAACATGACTGAAGAGATACCAATAAACTAAATCTGTCCAAAACTTTCATGGAATTTTTGGTTTTTTATCATGGAGTTTATTGTAGTAAAAAATAACTCATGGTAGCCTTTTCTTTGATAGTTCACATCAGAAAATATAGTTATGAGTCTGTGCCAGGTTGACAATGTATTTTGTATGGAAAGGGTTTTTGTTGTTGTTGTTAAATAAATAAATAAATAAAGTTGACACAGCAAATAACACTGTGTGTGTGTGTGTGTGTGTGTGTGTGTGTGTGTGTGTGTGTGTGCTAGAAATGGAACTTGGCCTCATGTATGGGATTTGTTTACTCTAACACCAAGCTACATTCTCAATCCAACACTTCAGAATTTTTTTTTTTGAGACAGGGTTTCTCTGTGTACTTTTGGTGCCTATCCTGGATCTTGCTCCGTAGCCCAGGGTGGCCTCAACTCAGAGATCTACCTGGCTCTACTTCTGGGTAGAGTTCTGGGTTTAAAGGCATGTGCCACCACCGCCTGGCCCACTTTGGAAATCTTAAACATTGTAAAAGGAAGCTAGAAGTGATGGCACATGCCTATAATCACAGAATTTGAGCTGGAGATGAGAGCATTGAGGCTAGCCTACAGGTGATGAGATGGGTCAGTAGGTAAAGGCACTTATTACTGACTCCCAACAACTTGAGTTTGATTCCTGGGAACAACATGGAAGAAGGAGAGTATTTGCTGCCACAAATTGTCCTCTAACCACCTATGAATTGTACACACACACACACTAAAGGGGTGGAGGATGTGGAACAGATGCCTAGGTGTTTAAGACCACTTTCCTACTTCCAGATGACCTGAGTTTGATATCCCATCACCCATGTTGAATAGCTCACACCTGCCTGAGTCCCAGCTTGAAGTTATCTGATGTTTTCTTTTGGCCTTAAGTGCACCCATAAATGAAAATACACAGAGTCCCACTGAAACAAATAAATAGAAAACCTTGTTGTTTTTAGTGGTTGAGAAGGAAGAGGAGAGGGGAGGCATGTTTTTCTGACTTTAAGTCTCTGACCTACCAGATTTTCAAAGAAGAGCTAATTCCAATACTCTTCAAATTGTTCCACACAATAGAAAAAGAAGGACCATTACCAAACTCTCTTTATGAGGCTGCAATTACCCTGATATTCAAACCACACAAAGATGCAACAAAGCAAGAATAACAGACCAATCACCCTCATGAACAATGGTGCAAAAATACTCAATAAAATGTTGGCAAACCGAATCAAAGAATGCATCAAAACAATTATCCACCATGACCAAGTAGGTTTCATCCCAGGGATGCAAGGATGGCTCAACATTAAAAAATCTGTCAATGTAATACACCATATAAACAAACTCAAAGAAAAAACCACATGATCATCTCATTAGATGCTGAAAAAGCCTTTGACAAAATCCAACACCCCTTTATGATAAAGGTCTTAGGTCAGGAATACAAGGAACATACCTAACATAATAAAGGCACTTTGCAACATGCCAACAGCCAACAAAATTAAATGGAGAGAAACTCAAAGCGATTCCACTAGAATCAGGAACAAGACAAGGCTGTCCATTCTCCCCATATTGATTCAATATAGTACTTGAAGTTCTAGCTAGAGCAATAAGACAACAAAAGGAGATCAAGGGGATACAAATTGGAAAGAAAGAAGTCAAACTTTCACTATTTGCAGATGATATGATAGTATACATAAGTGACCCCAAGAATTCTACCAGGACTCTCCTACAACTGATAAACTCCTTCAGTAAAGTGGCAGGATACAAGATCAACTCAAAAAAGTCAGTAGCCGCCAAGCAGTGGTGTGCACGCCTTTAATCCCAGCACTTGGGAGGCAGAGCCAGGCAGATCTATGTGAGTTCAAGGCCAACCTGGGCTACCAAGTGAGTCCCAGGAAAGGTGCAAAGCTACACAGAGAAACCCTGTCTCAACTCCCCCCCACCCCCCAAAAAAATGAAGAATCTTAAATGGCTGAAAAAAACATTTAAGGAAATGCTCATCATCCTTAGTCATCAGAAAAATGCAAATCAGAACGACTCTGAGATACCACCTTACACCTGTCAGAATGGCTATGATCAAAAACACTAATGACAGTCTATGTCAGAGCAAGGGGAACACTCCACCACTGTTGTTGGAGTGCAAACTTGTACAACCACTGTGGAAATCAGTATGGTGGTTTCTCAGAAAATTGAGAATTGATCTACCTCAAGACCCAGCCATATCACTCGGGCATATACCCAAGGAATGCTCAATCATACCAAAAAGACACATGCTCAACTATGTTCATAGCAGCACTATTTGTGATAGCCAGAACCTGGAAACAACCTAGATGCCCGTGAACTCAAGAATGGATTAAGAAAAGGTGGTACATATACACAATGGAGTATTACTCAGCAGAGAAAAACAATGGCAGCATAAAACTTGCAGGCAAATGGATGGAACTAGAAAATATCATCCTGAGTGAGGTAACCCAGACTCAGAAGGACAAACATTGTATGTACTCACTCATAAGTGGGTACTAGATATAAAGCAAAGAACAATCAGACTGCAACCCACAGAACCAGGGAGGCTTCCTAGCAGAGGAGACCCTAGGATGACTGTGGCTTATAATAGGTTTTGGTTTTACCCATTCACAGGGCAAGCCTCAATGAAACATTTCACTACTAGGATAAGAATTTGTACTGTATCAAGCTGATGAAAGAAAATGCTGACCTGGGCTTGAGAGATGGATGGCTCAGAGGTTAAGAGCATGGACTGCTCTTCCAGAAGTCCTGAGTTCAATTCCCAGCACCCACATGGTGGCTCACAAACATATACATAATAAACTAATAAATCAGAAGAAGAAGAAGAAGAAGAAGAAGAAGAAGAAGAAGAAGAAGAAGAAGAAGAAGAAGAAGAAGAAGGAGGAGAAGAAGAAGAAGAAGAAGAAGAAGAAGAAGCTGGCCGTACTTTCAGGAGGGCAGGCTAAAATCTCTTTAGGTTATGGATTAGCCTATAGAAAAATGTCTGCCATAAATCAAACAGTGAAAGGGAATCTCACTTACACAACTGAAGTAAAACATAGCTCTCTGAACAGATGAGGATAGGTTTTTTCTGTATCCCAGAATCTAATCAATATTTATATGTATAGTTCAGCTCTCATTTGGCTTATTGGGAAATGTTATCATTTATACTAATTTCAACAGAAAAAAATATTTTAGTGTTTTAAAATAACAACCTTTATGTTCAAGCTGTCTGTATATTATCTCTCCTGCAGTTGTACATAAATTGCTTTTACATTAAAAAAAAAATCCACAGGAAGAATCATGAGCTAAGAAACTTCAAGTGTTGTTATGAGGTATCTCCAGCAGCCATGAAAAAGGTCTAGAACCATTTTACAGAAGAGGGAATGCTTGAGCCACACACTATGTAAACACAACACATCAAAGGACTATGTTTAGGAGTACAACAATGGAAATGTTTTGAAATACTAAGTGTAAACCTTCTTGACCCTAAATGAGGCCATTGTTTCTTAGGTATTCTAAAAGAAATAGCAGCCAAAGATAAATAAATTGTATCTTGATCAGAAAAAATTTAAATATTTAAGTTTTAGTAATAAAAGACAGGGTACAATTTGTTATTTTGTTAATGTTGCTGATGTGTTATTGAATAAATGCATAATTTAACAATGTATGTAACCATCAATTAAATATTTCATAATTTAAATAAACTCTTTTTTTGACAGCCAAATCATCTTTATTGAGAGAATGGGTCTCTAGGGGAATGATGGGCCTGGGGCCCTCACTGCACAGCTTGTTCGTTGGCGCTGCCTCCAGAATCTGAAAGTTCTGGAGGGCTGGAGAAGGGCTCAATGTGCAGGGCTTCAAAGGCATCATCTGCACCGAAGGCCAGGCCCACTGTGGCTGGGGCATGTACCGGTGCTGTCTGGCTAGTGAAGCCACACTCGCCCAGAGTTTTTCTGTCATCAAGGAGCTGGTCATCCTTGTACAGCCGCTGCTCTTCTGGAGGCCGCTGGAGGATGCGTTGGACAACACGCTTTAGCTGGAACACGGTACTCATCTCCTTGGCTTCCGTGAAGATGGTGGTCTTGTGGCGGCGGATCATGAGAAACACCTAAGGATGGCAAGCCCGTGTCAAGCCCAGCATGCTGCCCCTCTTCCCCCACTCCCCTGGCCCTGGTGCCCCCTTACCAACACCCCCAAGCCCCGAAAGCCTTATCCCCGCCATAAACAAACTTTATTTTTACTTATTTGCCCTAGGCTTAACCATGAAAACAAATATAGAAGGTCGACGCTGCTTTTTAAATGGTTCATATTTGTATTTAGAATGACTATAAACTTAGTTTTGAGCACATTAAAAAATCTGATCATTTAAAAGGTGATTAACCATTTGTATGTTTTAACTATTTTAGCAGTTTACAACAAGTTAGTAGCTTTCATAAGATTAGGATTTTACAGTTTTAGACATACATTTCCAAATTAATTATTGTTAACCTGAGTATACCTTTCCAACCTCAGGAATTTATTATACAGAAATCGATTCTAAGCCAAAATATCTTGGAGACTTGTCATTGTTTTAGTCTAAAAGGAAGACTAAGGCTGTTTGTTTGTTTGTTTGTTTTTGTTTATCGAGACAGGATTTCTCTGTGTAGTTTTGGTGCCTGTCCTGGATCTCACTCTGTAGCCCAGCCTGGCCTCGTAGTCACTGAGATCCCCCTGTCTCTGCCTCCCAAGTGCTAGGATTAAAGGCATGTGCTGACACCACCCAGCAAGACTAAGTTTTAAAGTGTTGTCTTAGTTGGTTTCTATCACATGGTCATCTTAAGATGGTAATGAAAAATTATGTGGCATGTCTTTTAACCTTAGTAAAGATGGCTACCATGCACACTATCTTTTTATCCTAAAGAGGCATCAGCTAAGATGAAGACAAACTATATGGCTGTTATTTAAAAATATCCATTTTGCTGGGCGGTGGTGGCACACGCCTTTAATCCCAGCACTTGGCAGGCAGAGGCAGGTGGATCTTTGTGAGTTCAAGCCAGCCTGGTCTACAAAGCGAGTTCCAGGAAAGGCGAAAAGCTACACAGAAAAACCCTGTCTCGAAAAACCAAAAAACCAAAAAACCAAAAAACAAAAACAAAAACAAAACAAAACAAAACAAAACATTAAATGCAATCTCTAATTTTCCAGAGAGGGTTTCTCTGTGTTGCCCTGACAGTGCTGGAATTCTCTGTAGGCCAGTCTGTCTTCAAACTCACAGACAGCCGGGCGGTGGTGGCGCACGCCTTTAATCCCAGCACTGGGGAGGCAGAGGCAGGCGGATCTCTGTGAGTTTGAGGCCAGCCTGGACTACCAAGTGAGTCCCAGGAAAGGCGCAAAGCTACACAGAGAAACCCTGTCTCGAAAAACAAAAAAACAAACAAACAAACTCACAGACATTTGCCTGCATGCACCACCACCACCAGGTTGCTATTAGATTTAAAATTCTGTAGGATTTTCAGATGTACTATCAGGTATTACACAGAATGTATCTTAAAAAATCTTAAGAGGGAAAATTGTGGATATTTATCTCTAGAATCCAACTAATAAGCTAATGTTATTGTAGGTGTGAAACAAATAATTGACCTGTATTTTATTTAGAGGCACAATAAGTTCTATAGGCTCCTTATCACTAAGGGATTATTGTGAATTACCACTTTAGCAATCATTTGATTAATTTATCAATTACTTGATAAATTAATAGCCTGCTCTGTTTTAAATGTTACATTTTTGTTGTAAAATTTAACTGAGAGCTTCCAGAAAGCAACTTAAAGATCACAGCTAGATCTCTAGTAGTGATAAACAGATTAGAGAGTTCTTATTGATATAATCCCAAAATTTTAAATTTTGCTCTTACTATGAAAGTTAAGCATTTATTTAAACATTAATTAGATGATCAGGAGAAGATAACATCCTCAGTATAATGTATGAATATTACCTCTAGAAATTTATACTGCACTGTCTTAGTGCTTTATGCCCTGATTGCAATTGTCTCTATATTATAAGTTGGGTTTGTTTTAATATTTTTGTCCCCTGCAGGTATCATTTATAATGAGTTATTCCCACTATGAGGGAATAACAAAAAACATTTTCCACAAAGGGAGTTTTAATTTTGAGTCATTTCTGCTGTGAGGGGGAAAAAAAAATCACAGAACATTTAAACAAAAATCAAGCAAACAAAAAAACAAAAAACAAAAAAACAAAAAAAACCCCTAATTCTGGGGCAGTCGAGCTAGCTCATGTTGCAGTGTTGGAGTTCCACAGGTCATTCCTTGGAACTCACTCTGTTCCACAAGACCCTGGCAGCCCTAAAAGAGGCAGCCTGGAGGGCTTTGAGTTCCAGCCAGGTCACTCATGAGGGTGAAAGCTCCAATATGATTCTGTGACCATGGGAAAGCCTGATTGTTGGAGTGTCCTTTAGCCCTCCAAGAAGACCTGTGAAGATGTGTGGCAGAAAAAATATTTTCTCTCTCACCCTCTCCTTTTTTTCCTTGAGAGGTCCCAAGCAATACATTCCTATACACCAGCTTGTAAAATGATTAACATGGAGTTTATTATCTCCCTTTCCATGGGCTAATCATATGAAGTTGTAGAGTTGTTGCTCTGAATATTTTGTTATTTTAGATCTTAACAAATCTCTCAATAATTGTACAAAATGCTTTGTCTCAGAGGACTGAGCAGAACCCATGTTAACTTTCACTCTCACCTACAGTCGTGACCCCTTGGGTGAGAAGACCGAGTTTCCCAAACACCTAAGTCCATTGAAAGAAAACGTTCCTTACATTCTCTGAGATCCTCTTTGCAGCGCCACCTCTGGTTCTCTTTCTGGCGAATTTACAGGAGCAACGGGGGAAACAGTGAGCCATCCTTTCTTCAAAGACAACTCCTGTAGTTGAAAAACAAAAACCACAATACACACTTTAACTATTGAGCCTTTGAAGCTGTGCCCATTCTTTGGAACACACATTCAGAATTACTTTGCTTTCTCTTTTGCTGTCGCAATATTTAATTGTGATAGTTAGTTCTATTTATTAACTTGCCACAACCTACCATCACCTGGAAATTTATAGTCTAAATGAGCTTTTCCTTGATCAGGTTGGCCTTGGCGATTTCCTTGGTTGCCTTAATTAGTATGGAAAAACCCAGAATGAAAGTGTGTGGTACTAATCCCTGCTTTAGGGTACCAAAGTACATAAGAGGAGAGAAAGATGTATATAAGGGTAGAGAAATTGTCTGCATGCATTAATGTCTGCATGTATTCATTGTCCCTCTGCTCCTAGCTGCGCTGTCATGTGACCAGCTGTTTGAAGTTCCTGCACTTGTGACTCCCCAAAGTGATGGACTGTAACATGTGACTGTAAACTGAAAAAACCTTCCCCCTCCTAAGTTTCCTTAAGATTTGTTTTCCAGACTGTTTCATCACAGCAAGAGAAATGAAAACTACAAGTATCACAAGTGGAATGTGGTGACAGTGCACGTCTGGTCTCACTGGTGCCTTTGCTCTTCTCTGTCCCCCTGATGATGCCGAGACAATGAGGTTCTGGTCAAATTCTAGTCTCTCATGCAATTGCAACAGTTAGGAAGATGAGCCTGAGTGGTCACCTCTGGTGCTGGCCTTTTTGGTTGCACATTCCAGATCTGGATATACAGACCAGCAGTGGTCAGATGATAAAAATCAAAGAGTACAAATGTGAATTTATGAAGGGCTAAAGATACAGCTCAGTGGTTAAAGCATCCAGTATGCACAAGACCCTAAATTCAATCCCTAGAAACACACACAAGCAATTCTGAGTTTGTGACTGTATATCTATAGGCAGAGATTTCCTGTCCTATGGCTGCTCTCAAACACAATGAAGCTTATATTAATTGCTCAGACTTATTGCTAACTAGCTCTTACAATTCTAAGATAAAACATAATCCTTATTTACTCTCTGCCAAGTGAAGATGCCTTTATTAATTAACATGGCAGTTTCATAGACTCAAACTCCATCTAGCTGGTGTCTCCAGAGTCCACCCTTCTAGCATTCTCCTAGTGTGGCTCCCCAACCTAACCTTATTCTGTTCAGCTACTGGCCAACAGCTTCTTTTTGATTAAACCAATCACAGCAATCAATCTTCACAGTATCCAAAATGATTATAACTCCAGCATTGGAAAGGTTAAACCAACACTTGAAAATGTGAGGTAAAATTGGAGTATGTAGTGAGACCAAAATCTCAACACAAAGAAAAAAAAGGAAAGAAGAGTGAGAAACAGAACCCAAACCAAAGTAGGAAGAGAAGGGAGTCAGCCTGAAGTTAACCACGGCTACAGTAGACCAGTGTCAGAAACTAAACACAGCTGGCAAAAGGGTTAATGGTGCTTGCGGCCAAGCCTGACAACCCCAGGTTCATCCCTTGCACCCACATGTGGAAGGAGAGAACAACTCTTGCAAATCGTTCTCTGACATACACACTTCAGCTCTGGTGTGCAAGAACACAAGCATATACAAAGAAATAGAAATTTAAAAACTCCAACTCCATAGGCAAGGCATGGCACACACCATTAAACCAGAAATCTGGATGCAGGCTAGATGATCTCTTGAGTTTGAGGGCAGCTTGGTAGACATACAGAATTCCAAGACAGCCAGGTCTACACATAAAGACCCTAACTCAAAAATATAAAAGTATAGGGGAAAAACACACAAAACAAAATCTAGTGGAGTAGAGACAACCAGAATTCTTTTGCTTCTCTATGAATCTGAAACAAAACATGGACATATGTCTGCAAGGAGAGGTGACATGTGGAGAGGACAGTTAGATACCAGATAAAACTAGAAATATGGAACTTTAATTGCTTTTAAGATCTTTTTTTTTTTTTTTTGCTTTGATCTCAGTACTGGAAAGCAAGGAGCATCTGTGACTTGGAGGTTATCCTGGTCTACATAGCCAGTAGAAAAAAGCAGCATAAGAGGACAGGTACATAATAAACTCAACCTCAAAATTATTTTCAATTTCATGTGTGTGGAGGACGCCTGCCTCTCTGCATCACTTACATGTAGTGCTCGAGGAGACCACAAGAGGGTGACAGACACGTGGAACTGTAGCCAGAGACGGTTGTGAACCACCATTTTTTAGGTGCTGGGACCTTAAAAAGCCATCTCTCTGGCCCCTGAACTTAGAATTCCTAAAGGAAACTAAAGACTCTAATACAGAAAAGTAAGGAAAGCTTTAAGCAACAAACACATTTTTCCTCAGGGAGACCTCAAGTAAAGAGCAGAGTGAAGCCTTGAGATCCACAGATCCAACTGACAATGGAAAAAACCAGGTTTTATGCACCATCACACCCTGCTGCAAAAAATATCTTCTCAAAATTAGCAGAGCATGGCCCAGCAGTGGTGGCACATGCCTTTAATTCCAGTACTTGGGAGGCAGAGCCAGGTAGACCTCTGTGAGTTCTAGGCCAGCATGGTCTACAGTGAGATCCAGCACAGGCACCAAAACTACACAAAGAAACCCTGTCTGGAAAAAAACAAAAACAAACAAACAAAAAAAGATTGGCAGAGCACCCAAGCAGACATCTGAGAAGGGACATACATGTCTCTGCCTTGAGCTTGGGGCTTAAAATTAATCAAACCCTTGTACAGAGGGACAGAATGGCAGCTATCTCCAATGCTCAACACCCCACCTCTCCATCTGGTCAGAATCAGGCCACCTCCAAAACTTCTGTAGACAAGAGGGCAGGAGATGACTTGGCTACCACCTTAGATTTCAGCGACTTATTGGCAGAAATGGAGATATTGTCCTTTTTGTTTGCTTGTTTTTGTTTGTTCACTTGGTATCTCTTTGTTTTGTTCCAGAACATGCTTTCTCTGTGTAGCTCTGGCTGTCCTGAATCTCACTCTATAGCTGGCCTTGAACTCAGTCACCTGATTCTTTGCAGCTCCTGAGTGCTGAGATAAAGGAAAGCCCAGATGAGATATTCTAAAGAGGTATTTGTGGGCCTTCATTGGCTATTAGAGTGTTGAGACAATAGACCCCAAGAAATGGAACTTTCTAGAGAAATCTTTTTTCTCTGACTGGCATAGTACTATGTAGACCATGCTGGCTTCAAAAATCAAAGAGATCTGATTCCTTCTGTGTGCTGTACAAAGGCATGCACCACCATACTGGTTCTCATTTTGTCCACTATAAATCTAATCCACATAGTTCATTCAGAAGGTCTCATTTCATAATGACCTTTCTTTAAATTCTTGCAGAGGACTAGGCTGCAGAGGACAATGGAGCTCTGTGAGTTTGAGGCTTAGACTGGTCTACATGGTGAGTTCCAGGTGAGCCAGTTCTATGTACTAGTGGTATTCTATCTCAAAAACAAAACAAAGCATCTACAGTGGACATGATCACATTCTTTTGGACCTTGAAGCCAACCAAATAGAAAAGAATCATTTGGGGCTGGAGAGGTGGCTCAGAGGTTAAGAGCACTGACTGATCTTCCAGGTCATGAGTTCAATTCCCAGCAACCACATGGTGGCTCACAACCATCTGTAATAAGATCTGGCACCATCTTCTGTATACATAATGATTAAATAAATCTTAAAAAAATTAAAATCTTCACTGTTAATGACTTCTGGTGGGAGTTTGGAAGGACTGTTTACTTTAAGGTACTGGACACTGGGAGTTTGACCATGCTCCAGTGAATATACTGACAATACAAATTGGACTCTTAATTCTTTCCTCTTCATTTCTTTGGGGGAGGTCACCAGGGAGTGGAGAAAGTGAATGTGAACAGAATGCATTATGCAAATCTCAAAAAAATCAATAAAAATGTTACGTTGGGAAAAAAGAAAACAAATCCAAAGCTTTCCTTGTCTGCAGAGCAACTTCTGGGCTAACCTGGGGAAATGAAGAGTACTGAGAGGAATGGGGATATTGCTCAGAAAGTTGGAGTCAAGAAGACCATACGTTCAATTCCAAATACTAGAGAGAACAAAACACTGCTTACCAGAACCTTTAGGACACAGTAAATTAGTGACATTACTGCTTCCATTAAAAAGAAAAATCTCAGCTGGGCGTGGTGGTACACACCTTTAATCCCAGCACTCAGAAGGCAGAGCCAGGCGGACCTCTGTGAGTTCAAGGCCAGCCTGGCCTACAGAGTGAGTTCCAGGAAAGGCACAAAGCTACACAGAGAAACCCTGTCTCGA
Organism: Peromyscus leucopus; assembly: GCF_004664715.2. NCBI lineage: Eukaryota > Metazoa > Chordata > Mammalia > Rodentia > Cricetidae > Peromyscus > Peromyscus leucopus. Next base: position 12,965 of record NW_023504166.1, read on the forward strand.
AAAACAAAACAAACAAAAAAAAAAAAAAAAAAAAGAAAGAAAGAGCCGGGCGGTGGTGGCGCACGCCTTTAATCCCAGTACTTGGGAGGCAGAGGCAGGCGGATCTCTGAGTTTGAGGCCAGTCTGGGCTACCAAGTGAGTTCCAAAACCACAGAGCTCCACTGTCCTCTGTAGCCTAGTCCCCTGCAAGAATTTAAAGAAAGGTCTATATGAAATGAAACAAAAAAAAAGAAAGAAAGAAAGAAAGAAAGAAAGAAAGAAAGAAAGAAAGAAAGAAAGAAAGAAAGAAAGAAAGAAAGAAAGAAAAACCTCAGCTGGGCGTGGTGGCACATGCCTTTAATCCCAGCACTGGGAGGCAGAGCCAGGCAAATCTGTGAGTTCCAGTCCAGATCAATGACAGGCTCCAAAACTACACAGAGAAAACCTGTCTGGGGAGGGGAACCAAAAGGGAGGGGGTGAAGAGGAGGGTGTAATCTCAAGCTAAGCATGGTGGCACACACGTTTAATCCCAGCACTAACGAGGACTATGGGGGTCCAGCCCCTCGATAGTCCCCTCCCAGGGTCCGCGGAAGGCTCTATCAACCAGCAGAGAATCTTTAGGGTCGGTAAATCAGTCTACGCACTCAGAGTTCTTTGATCCCTTCGCTTTAATTCCTCTGGCATAACATCCTTTATACACAGCCTCAGTTCTGTTCTCATGTCTAGCTCCTTTCTTGCCTGATTTCTCTCTATATTTATCTACTGTCCCCTCTATGTTCTATCTTAATTCCTTCATCTAGTTCTGTCCCTTCTAGGTTCTCATCTATCTAGTTCTTTCCCCTATCAGCTCCTCTCCTGTCTCCTTCTCTCTCATCTGGCTCTTCCTCATCTTGTTCTTCCCCATCTGGCTCTTCCTCATCTTCCATCTCGTTCCTCTAGTCCTCTCTTTTAGCTCTTCAATCTAGTTCTTTCCCATCTCAGCTCGTCCTCTCAAGTTCTTACCCATCTCGTTCTTCCATTCTCTTCTCTCTTCTTCGTCCTGTCCTCTGCTTTACAGTTATATATCTCCCCAAAATCACAATCCTCCCCTCCACCCAGGACACTCAGCCTGAACTTCCTCAGGCAGTGATTGTCCACTATCAGGATCAAATGGAGGGTTGATAAGAATTACAAAGAAGGGCACTAGTTGTTAATTACCATTTGTGACCCAAAGGGGAAGTGACTAATGAATTAACTAAAGGCTAAATATGGGTAACATCTAAGAAGAGGGATCTTACGTGCACAACTATAACCTTAAATGTGTTTGGTAAAGGATGTTAAAAATCTATAAGTTGCTAGGTCAATGGGAGAAAATAAAACTGTCTTCTTTTTTCCTGTGGCTCCTATCTTTCCAAGCTGTCTGCCGTTTTTCTGCAGGGTGGGGGAAAGTGTGCTCAGTCTCTAGGCAACCTGTGTACAGCTAGATGCCTCTGGTGATACAGGGAGGCTTGAACTGGGAGTTCTGGCTGAGCATAGCTGTTAGCACAGAAGTTTATCTAAATATTCCTAGAAGTGGTTAGGTAAGTAGTTAGAGGTCTATAAAGTTAGTAAGGCTGTAAGAAAGAAGGGCCTAAGCTAAATTGTGTAAAACTATTACTTAGTGTCCACCTGGCCTAGGCGGCGTCCTCTTGTGAATTTACTGTAAGTCAGGAGACTTGTACGTGGGCTGCTATCACTTGTTAGTCCTTGGAAGTTGGGCGCCCCCCTGGGTGGTGTCTCCTTGTGGAATTTAAGTCAGGAGACTTTCAGGTGGGTTGTTATCATTGTTAGTCCTTGGCAGTTGGGCGTCCACCTGGGTGGTGTATCCTGTAGTCCTTGAAAGTGGCCAAGGGAGATATCTGATTCCAGAGAAAGCCTTTCCCTGAGGCTGTTCTCCAAATTACCTGGAATGTGTATGTCCAGAGAGTGCTCAGTCTACACTGTTAGTCCTTCTTAGGGAAAAGTCAATTGGGAAAGCTATGAAGGCACACATGATTTTCATAACAGAATAAAATACAGCTGATATATAACAAGCCAAGTAACACCAAAAACTCCTTGGGATTTGGCTTCCTCTGGAGGAATTCCATGATCCCTCCAGGTAGTGACTTTGCCATAACCAGCTGAGTTCTTATGATATATTCCTGCGGCCCGCAACACAGCACTGGGGAGGCTAAGGCAGGCTAATCTCTGATTCTGGGGACAGTCTGATCCAGGACAGCCAGGGCTACACAAAGAAATCCTGTCTCAAAAATACAAATTACCAAAGAAAGAACAGAAAAGAGATGTAAGGCCAGGTGTGTTAGAGCATGCCTTTAATGCCAGGACTCAACAAACAGAGACAGAGGGATCTCTGTGAGTTTAAGGTTGAGTTTGGGGTCAGCCTGATCTACAAGGTGAGTTCCAGGACAGCCAGGGTGTTACACAGAGAAGCCCTGTCTTAGAAATACCACAGGAGCCGGGCGGTGGTGGCGCACGCCTTTAATCCCAGCACTCGGGAGGCAGAGTTCGAGGCCAACCTGGGCTACCAAGTGAGTCCCAGGAAAGGCGCAAAGCTACACAGAGAAACCCTGTCTCAAAAAAAAAAAAAAAAAAAAAAAATACCACAGGAGCTACAAGGTCTTATTAAGTCAATCTTGCTCACCATGCACAAAGACCTGGGTTTGATCCCTAGAACCTCATAAATGTTGCTTAGTAGTATGCACATGCCATTTAACTCCAAGGAAGTGGAGGCAGGAGTATCAGAATTTCAAGGTTTTCTTTGAAATTCAATCGCTCCACTACAGAGTCAAGAGTTCCAAGAAAGACTGCATGAGACCCAGATCATGCCTCAATGAAAATCAGGATATGATTCTAATTACTCAGGATTTACCTGTGAGAACTGGAGGATCAAACTGCTTCAAATTCAAACGCTTCTGCTTCTAAACAGCAGAAAGAATACTGAGAGTTGGGGATTTAGCTCAGTGGTAGAGCATTTGCCTAGCAAATGCAAGGCCCTGGCTTCAGTCCTCAGCTGGGGGTATGGGGATAACACTGATAGGGAAGAGAAAGCCTAGAGAATGGGAGAAAAATCATTGCCAGCTTTTTCTCTGACAAGAGATCAACATCCTGAATATATAAAGATCTCAAAAACAAACAGCAACAACAAAAAACAGAACTGAGTATCCAATCATTGCATAAGCAAATGCATTTACCAGTCAGTAAAAGAAATACAAATTACCAATAAATACATGATAAGTACTTAACATCTCTAGTCATTAGGAAAATACCAGTCAAAAGCACAGAGGTAGGTAGCTGCTCACAGTATCACACACCTTTAATCCCAGCGCTCTGGAAAGCAGAAGCAGGAGAATCTGAGTGAGGCTAGCCTGGTCTACAGAACAAGTTCCTAGATAACTAGGCCTGCACAGAGAAACCCTGTCTCAAAAAACCCAATAAGTAAATAAATAACATTAAATTAAAATACTTCAACTAATTAAAAAGTGTAACAGCTGGGTGGTAAATCACACATTTAATCCTAGCATTTGGGAGCCAGAAGAGTCAGGTGAATCCCTGAGTTCCTTGCCAGCCTGGTCTACAAATAGAGTTCCAGGACAGTCAAGGGTTCATGGAGAAAAAAAAAAAAAAAAAAAAAAAAAAACCAAAAACAAAGAAATCCACAAAATGAATATTGCAAAGATGTCAGGGCACAAAATGGGACCCGAACACTTTTGAATTTCAAGACAGAGTTTCTCTCTGTAGCTTTGCAGCCTGTCCTGGAACTCCCTCTGTAGACTAGGCTGGCCTTAAACTCAGAGATATGCCTGCTTCTGCAGGAATTAGGGCTGTGTACCTCCAAGTCAGGCTTATCTATGAATTTTTACAGAAATCAATTCAACTAAGGCCAATGGTTGAATAAAACAGATGTAGAGATGAAGGCATAGAAATGTATATATACACAAAGGAGCTAGCAGGGTGGTGGTGGCATACAACCACTGTGGAAATCAGTATGGCGGTTTCTCAGAAAATAGGGAATCAGATCTTCCTCAAGACCCATCCATACCACTCTTGGGCATATACCCAAGGAATGCTTAATCATACCACAAAGATACATGCTCAACTATGTTCATAGCAGCACTATTTGCAATAGCCAGAACCTGGAAACAACCTAAATGCCCGTGAATTCAAGAATGGAGTAAGTAAATGTGGCACCACCAGGCGGTGGTGGCGAATGCCTTTAATCCCAGCATTCGGGAGGCAGAGGCAAGCGATCTCTGTGAGGCCAGCCTGGGCTACAGAGTGAGTTCCAGGACAGGCTCCAAAGCTACCCTGTCTCGAAAAAGCAAAAAAAAAAAAAAAAAAAAAAAAAGCTTAGTTCAGCCAAAAAGAACAAAATTATATTATTTGCAGGAAAATTTGGAATGGAAATCATTTTAAGCAAAAGATTCCAAGAGACAAATATTTCTATTTTTATGCGATTATTTTTTTTTTTTTTTTTTTTTTTTTTTTTTTTTTTTTTTTTTTAAAGGGATTTAAAGTAGACAAGAGACTTCCAAGTAAGAGGGTGGGAAGACTTTTGGGACAGAGGATGTAGATGAATTGTGGGTGTGTTTTTCTTAAAGCACACCTGAAGTTGGGATAAAAAAAAATGGAGAGGATAGGGGAGGAATTGGTGGGAAGGGAAACTGGGGTGGATTTGATCAAAATTGTTACATGGTTGTCTGAGGTTCTCAAACATTAAAAAGATGAACAGGGCAAAAATGACCTGTGTACAATGTATGCCTCTTTGAAATGTCTTAATGAAGCCCATTACTTTCTACAAATACATACTAATTAAAAATTTTTCTTTTTCTGAGAAAGGGTTCAGTATAGCTCAGGACAGCCTCAGATTCACTATGTAGTTAAGAATGACCACAAACTCCTAATTCTGGTGATCTATCACCTTTGGGGTGCTGGATTTATGGGACTGTTCTACCATGCTCAGTTTGTGTGTGGCTGGGGATCAAGCCAAGGACTTCAAGCATTCAGGGGCAGATCTCTACCAAAGGAACTGCACTGAAGCCCCCGCCCCCATTAGCCCTCCTAATTTTAATCTTTCCTGGTCATTTCTTCCAACATTTCATTCAAAGAGTCCCAGGGAACCTACTCCAGTTGGGCCTTGTTATATCCAATATATCCACTTAGTAACACAACTCGAAGGAAATCATGCTTTACTTACCCAGGCCCAGTCGGGAATGTTACAGCTGTTGCTCGCGATCCTGCTGTACACCTCTTGTGTCGATTTTGCTGCAAGCTGTCACCTAAAGAGTCCCTCACAAAGTGTAGCTTAATTTAAAGGGTCCTAAAAAGGCCACGCCCATATTTCACGTCATCATCTCTTAGGAACAGGGATTGGGGAGAGAAAAAAAGGAAGAGTGACAAAGAAGAAATAGAAAACAGAAGAGGCTGGAGAGATGCTCAGTGTTTAAGAGCACTTGCTGCTCTTCCAGAGGACACCAGTGTTGGGGTCCCAGCACCCACTCTGCAGGGTGAGTGGGGTGCACAATGGTTGGTATCTCCATCTCTCAGGAATCAAATGCCTTTAGAAGGAACAAGACATGTGCTCATAGAGTTGTGTAAATGAAAATAAATCTACATTGGGTGTGGTGTCCTACGCCTTTAATCCCACCACTCCATAGGTAGAGCCCAGAAATAGAACTCAGTGAGTTCCAGGCAAGCCTTGCTCCTAAGAAATGGACAAAAAACCAGTGGTGGTGGCCCATGCCTTTAATCCCATCACTCGGGAGGCAGAGGCAGAGGCAGATGGATCTCTGAGTTCCATGCCACTCTAGTCTACAAAGAGAGTTCCAGGACAACCAAGGCTACACAGATAAACCCTGTCTCGAAAAAACAAAGACATACAGAGAGGAAAAAGTATTGGAATTCTACAGATCAGGAAATGATGTTTACCAAGTACGAATCTGATATAGGGCTAATATACAAAATAATTAAATAATCCAGAAAACCGTATATCAAGAAAACAACCCATAGAGCTGGAGAGATGGCTCAGAGGTTAAGAACACTGACTGTTCTTCCAGAGGTCCTGAGTTCAATTCCCAGCAACCACATGGTGGCTCTCAACCATCTGTAATGAGATTTGGCACCCTCTTCTGGCCTGAAGACATACATGCAGACAGAACACTGTATGCATAATAAATAAAACTTTAATAAAAAGAAAAGAAAAGAAAACACCCAAATAAACACTGGAATACAGATTTAAACTCAGAATTTGCAAAAGAGGAAGCACTTAAATGTTAAATATTTTTCGTCATCAGGGAAATGCAAATCAAAACAACTCTGAGATTCTTTTTTTTTTTTTTTTTTTTTTTGGTTTTTCAAGACAGGGTTTCTCTGTGTAGCTTTGCTCCTTTCCTGGAACTCACTTGGTAGCCCAGGCTGGCTCTGCCTCCCGAGTGCTAGGATTAAAGCCGTGTGCCACCACTGCCAGGCTACTCTGAGATTCTTATACCTTATAACTATTAGCAAGACTATGATCAATAAAACAAGATAAGACATGTGGTGGTACATACCTTTAATCCCAGCTCTTGGGAGGCAGAGACAGGCAGATCTCTGTGAGTTTGAGGCCAGCCTGGTCTACAGAGCGAGATCCAGGAAAGGTGCAAAGCCACACAGAGAAACCCTGTCTCGAAAAAACAAAAAAACAACTATATCTTAAAAAAAAAAAAAAGAAAAAGAAAATGTGGTACTTTTGGGGTATGGTAGCACACACCTTTAATCCCAGTACTCAGGAGGCAGAAGAAGGTGGATCTCTGAGTTCCAGCACAAGTTGGTCTACAGAGCTAGTTCCAGGACAGGCAGGGCTACACAGAAAACTCAGTATCAAAAAACAAAAAATGAAAGAAAATGTGGTATATTTACAAAATAAAGTATTATTCAGTTGTTGAAAACATTGGGTAGTGGTGGTGCTTGCTTTTAATCTCAGCTCTTGGGAGGCAGAATCAGGTGGATCTGTGAGTTGAAGACCAGCTTGGTATATAAAATGAGTTACAGGACAGCCAGGACTACACAGATAAACCATGTTTGGAAAAACAAACAAACAATATTGTGAAATTTGCAGGCAAATGGATGAAAATACAAAAAATCATCCGGAGGAACTTAAACCAGAGCCAGAAAAGGAAATATTGAATATATTTAATAGTATGTGGGTTGGGGATTTAGCTCAGTGGTAGAGCACTTGCCCAGCAAGCACAAGGCCCTGGGTTCGGTCCTCAGCTTCAGAAAAAAAATATGTGGATATTGGCTCTTAAGTCAATGATAACCAAGCTATAATCCATAGAATCAGTGGGTAGGTATAGAGTAAGGGCCTGAGAGAACAGATAGATATCCTTAGCAGAGGGAAATAAGAATAGATAGATATGGATGAAAGGGGGGGTGGATGAGAGGATGGAGTGTGTGTGTGTGTGTGTGTGTGGGGAAGAGTTGTGAGGAGAACAAGGGGAGAGACAGGTAAAATTAAGGAACATTTGAGGACTAGTATGAAAATTAATACCTTAGAAATTTCCTAAAATATATACACATATGAAGGCAATCTAGATGAAATTGCCAGCTAATGAGGGAAACAGAGTCCCAACTGACCATCTCTTGTCACCCAGTGAAGTTTCCAGTACTGGGATTGGTTTACATCTAATTGAGTTGTTGTTCACGGGGTCCCATAGGAATCCCCAAACAACCAAGCTGTTACTAAGATCATAGCTCGCTCTTGACAAACTGGCAGCAAGCCCACATTGCTGAAGACAACACCTACACAGCTCAATGAACATGGAGGAGTCAAGCTGGTGCCTACACAGAGCCTTCACCCCATCATTCCAAAACCTTTGGTACAAGAAGGCACTCTGGCTGCTATCAAAAGAGAATCATAAACCCAGCCTAGCCACAGACCCTTTGACCTACAATCTGTCCTGTTTGCAAAATATGCTAGGACAATGGGGGCACAGAGCTTGTGGGAGTAGCCAACCAACAACTGATTTGACTTAAGTCCCAATTTATGAGATGGAAACTATATCCAACATGGCTTGAGTGGCCAAGAACCAGAGATACATAGCATAGGGACCTAGGGTAAAACCAAATATTACTGCTATAAAAAAATTTAAGAAGCCGGGCAGTGGTGGCGCATGCCTTTAATCCAGCACTCGGGAGGCAGAGGTAGGTGGATCTCTGTGAGTTCCAGGCCAGCTTGGTCTACAAAGGAAGTTCCAGTAAAGTCACAAAGCTACACAGAAAAACCCTGTCTGGAAAAACAAAAACAAAACAAAACAAAAAATAATAAAAAAAAAAAAAAAAGGCTAGAGATGCTGGTTAGAGCCCTCACTACTCTCCATAGACCTGGTTCAATTCCAGCACCCACATGGCAGCTCACAACCGTCTGTAACTGCACTTGCAGGGGATCCGTCACCCTCACACAGACATACATGGAAGCAAAACACTAATGCACATAAAATAAAAATAAATTATTTTAAAAAAGAAAAGAAAAAAAAGTACTGATAAAATGACTCCTATGCAGGGTGGTGTTGGCCCACGCCTTTAATCCCATCACTCGGGAAGCAGAGCCAGGTGCATCTCTCTGAGTTCCAGGTCAGCCTGTGGCTACAAGTGAGTTCCAAGAAAGGCACAAAGCTACACAGAGAAACCCTGTCCCGAAAAACAAAAACAAACAAACAAACAAAGGCCTGGGCAGGCGTCTCCATGATGGGTAAGGTGACCATCTGACGTCCCTCGCAACCTAAGTCAGAAGCTCATTTTTTTTGTAAAAGGGGGACCTCTAGGGTCCTGGCCCCTGTTTTTGGTAACTTTTGCCTTGCTTGCTGACCTTGACCTTGATATCCTCCCTATGCTAATTCCCTCCCGGATTCCACCCTCCTGAATGCTTAAGGGAAGTCCCTTGTCTGTGTATCCTGCATAATGGGCGTTAACAGCTTAGATGCAAGATTATAAAACATCAGTAGCAACCTTCTGCCCTCCGGGGTTCTCCCTTTGTGCCGTAAGCCTGTATTTAAGACCTTCTCCCTCCTTCAATAAACAGCATTCAGCATTTAAAAAAACAAACAAACAAACAACAACACAAAAAAAAAACAAGCTCACTTCTTAACCCCTTAACCACTCAAGCAGTTATAATACCTGCTGCTTCCCACAAATACTTCCTCAATGAAATCTTGTTTCCCAGGGCTGAAGTGGGAAACAGTAACCATATGGTTTCCAATACCATTTACCATTTCTCATATTTAATTCTTTATGCTGGCTTTGCAGATGAAGCAAAATCTGTGAAAGTTAGATAGTGTTTGCTAGACGTCTTTAAGTCCTCCCCCCACACCCACCCCAGACAGAGTTTCTCAATGTGATAGCCTTAGCTGTCCTGGAACTTGCTTTATTTACCAGGCTGGCCTGGAACTCATCCAGACCCACCTGCCTCTGCCTGCCCAAGTGATGGGATTGAAGGCGTGCACCACCACCAAGCCCCACAAGTCTTTTCTAAACAGAGATGCCATATGCATACAGTGTGTGTGGAGTATGTGTATGTGTGTAGTGAATGCACACAATAAGATAATAACTGCACTGGGAGTGCTTATTTGTCCACCTGATCTCAAAATAACAATTCAATCAAATAAACAATTGAATATCTTTGAAATTCAATCTCTCCTTGTTAATAAGAACATTAAGCAGAGTGAATGTCTCTCTGACAAAAATTTGGCTAAAACTCCTATATTTAGATACACAACACTGCCTGATTTTTTACTAAATTATTATTATTAATTTTATTTTATGTGTATGGGTGTTTTGTGTGCATGTATGTCTTTGTACCTTTTGTATGCCTGGTGCCTGGAAAGAGTAGAAGAGGTCAGAAACCCCGGAACTGGAGTAAGAGATAGTTGTGAGCTATCATGTGGGTCCTGGGAATCAAATCCAGGTCCTCTGGAAGAGCCACCAGTGTTCTTAACCACTGAGCCATCTCTCCAGCTCAATATTGTTTATTATCAATACTCTATAATTATTGTTTGAAATTCTTCCAGTTCACCAGTTATATAGAAAAGTGATCTTCCTTCTGTGAAGGATAAAGTTCTTAGAATGTTTTATATGAATTATAAAATAATGATGAAATACTAAAGGATTCTTTTTTGAAAAATAAATTACGTATTCTCTGAGATGTAGAATACAAATAGCTCACACAAAAAAATGACTCCTAATGACATTCTGCTATACTCATGAATCAGTACCTTGCTCAGCCATCAGCAGAAGTTGCCTCCTGTAGCAGATGGGAACAAATATAGAGACACACAGGCAGATATTACACAGAAAGTGAGAGGTTTTGAAACACTTAGCCCTGAATGGGAGGTCTCCAACCAAGTTGTTCCCTCGGAGATCTGGGAACCTTTGGAAGAGGAGCAGGAAAAAGTGTAAGACCCAGAGGGGACACCAAGAAAGCAAGGCCTTCTTAATCAACATGCACAGTGCCTGCACGGGACTCCATCAGGTCTTCTGTGTACACATTATGGAAGCCAGTATACTGTTTTAATGAAATTCCAGAGTGTCTGAAAGACTGGTTCTCAGAAGTTGCCATGCTTACTGTTATGCCCAGATTATGACCCCAAAGAGACCACTGAAGACCATGAATGTCCAGAATGCAGCAGCAAGATTTATTCTGTAGATACAAATTAGACAGGGAACTCATTCCTACACCCAATAGAGTGAGGCAGGGAGGAGTTGCTCTTTCTTTGTGAGGGTAGCTTTTTAAAGGCAAAAATCACAAGCTCTTCAGGGCCGTTGAGGGTTTGGCAAGGGTGCAACTCAGATTGGTTTATTTTTATCTCTGTTCTCTTTTAATTGGGTGAGGGTATGTAACCTTTGAATTTACTGGTTGGGGGTTACAATTATCATTTTAGGGACTATCTGGGGTAAGTCCCAGGCTTTGTCCTTGAGCTGCCATGGGGGCTGGCTAGTCTAGCATGTACTGACTGTGGGGGCTGGCTCAGTGGTCTAGGCTCTGTCCTTGACTCATGCACATAACTCTAAGTTGGTGAGGGGTCCCTGACTGTAAACAATTGGCTGAACCTTGAGCAGTCAGAGTACGTGCAGAAAGGGAGCTACTGCAAGGACTTTGTCTTTTGTTCACTGCCCTCCCAGAGACTGCTTGCTCAAGTCTCAGGAAACTAAAATTGAGGCCTGATCTCTGAGAGAAGACTGAGCAGCCTGTTATGGCGTCTGCTTGGTCCTTTCACTTACCACTAAGCAATAAATCACACACATTGTTACCTGCAAATGTATAGAGAGGTTAGGGACATGAATAATACAAATGAACACTTTACAAGGAGTTTTGGGGCCGGGCGCTAGTGGCGCACGCCTTTAATCCCAGCACTCGAGAGGTAGAGGCAGGCAGATCTTTGTGAGTTTGAGGACAGCCTGGTCTACAGAGCAAGATCCAGGAAAAGCGCTAAGCTACACAAACCAAAACAAAAAAACAAAAAAAAAAAAAACAAAAAACAAGGAGTTTTGGGGCTTCAACATTATTTTCTTAGAGTTCTGAGGATTGAATGGAGGATCTTGAGCATGCTAGGAAGCGCTCTGTTAGTAATCTCCATAAACAAACATGTTTACTTACTGGGAAGGGTTTGTTTGAATTTTTTTTGAGACATGGTACTCTATTATTATTCATGTTGGAAGAAAGGAGAAGGATTTTTCAGCTGGGTGGTAATGGGGTAGGTGTAGTGGTTAGTTGTTATGAGAAGGGACTACACAATCTGCATTTAATTTTGAAAGATGACAGTTCCTTACTCATTGACACATTGTCCTCCTTAGATGTTGAAAGGTTGAAATTATTCCTGGATTCTTTTCATCAATCTGTATCCTAACACCCCAAGGAACCCTAGAGTAATTAGCATGTTTTTGTAAGTAATGATCCATTTCACAGGAAGTATAAGGAGCCAGTTTGTGGATCCCTGAATACTACACAAGAAAGTGGTACTTCACTCCCAAGAAGATGCCACTTTTGTAGTCACACCCTAGCAGCAGTCATGTTGAAAAAGAGAGAGTAGGAAAACAGAGCAGAAAGAGAAGGAGAAATTAATGTATATGGAAAGTCAGAAAGTCACTATCACTGAGATGTCCAATTATTTTTGTGTTCTTAAAGAAAAAAGTTTCTGGAAGGATATCACAAAATGGCCAAACAGTTCCCCCATAATCATGGAAACAGAATCCACAAGGAATTGCTTTCTCAGGCATCACCTCAAAGTGTTGGGGGTACTCAGGAGGACACAGAGAGGGATCTGAGTAAGCTTTCAGAATTGAGAGATCAGAAAGATGATGAAAATTCCCTCGGTACATCAGGGAATCCTGAAAATAACAATGTTCTAGGAAGCAACAACACAGTAGATGCTGTTGATGAGTCAAAAAATGTGGTATTGGGAGATGATCTTCAGAATTACAGACTTGTCAGTCTTGTCAGCCATTTTGGGAGCTCCCAAGATTCAGGTCATTATGTAAGCAATGTGTATGATTTTCAAGAGCAAGCATGGCTCCTGTACAGTGATGTCCAAGTGTTCGAGAATCCAGAGGCCTTAATTCAGGAGAATCGGCCTCATACTGGATATATATATATATATATATATATATATATATATATATATATATATATCATTCAAAATGAGATTTTTGAGTGGCTGTTAAAAAAGGCATCAGAGGGCTGGGGATTTAGCTCAGTGGTAGAGCGCTTGCCTAGCAAGTGCAAGGCCCTGGGTTCAGTCCTTAGCTCCTGGAAAAAAAAGGCATCAGAGTGCTAGTTACTTAGCACATCTAAAAAGCAAAAGAAGAATACGGATCTTTTTTCACAATTGCTTAATGGCTTTACATACTTCATAGAAGAATCCTAAATTCTGTCCATAACAAAGACTTACAGCTCAATTAAAACTCAGCAAACAAAAAACAAACAACAACATATTAGGACAGAATCTCAAACATTTAGAAGCAGGGTGTGCACCATTCTCTAATCCAAGGTTATAGTGATGCTCTTCATGGTTCAGTGTTTGTTTTTGTTTCTTTGAGACAGTGTTTCTCTGTGTAGCCCTGGTTGTTCTGGAAGTCACTCCATAAAGTTGGCTGGCTTCAAACTCAGAGATCCACCTTCCTCTGCCTTCCAAATGCTGGGATCAAAGGTGTATGTTATGACCTTCCACCAATTTTTTAAAAATTTATTTATTGGGCTGGAGAGATGGTTCAGCGGTTAAGAGCACTGGCTGTTCTTCCAGAGGTCCTGAGTTCAATTCCCAGCAACCACCTGGTGGCTCACAACCATCTGTAATGAGATCTGGTGCCCTCTTCTGGCCTGCAGACATACATGCAGACAGAACACTGTATACAAAATTAATAAATAAATCTTAAAAAAAAAGAAGATGGAGAAATCTCATACCAATGACTTAACAGCACAACTGAAAGCTCTAGAACAAAAAGAAACAAACTCACCCAGGAGAAATAGACACCAGGAAATAATTAAATTGAGGGATGAAATTAATGAAATAGAAACCAAGAGAACAATACAAAGAATCAATGAAACAAAGAGTTGGTTCTTTGAAAAAAAAATCAACAAGACAGACAAACCCCTAGGCAAATTAACCAAAAGGCAAAGAGGGAGCACCCAAATTAACAAAATCAGAAATGAAAAGGGAGGCATAACAACAGAAAGCAAGGAAATCCAGAGAATCATCAGGTCTTACCTCAAAAACTGTATTCCACCAAATTGGAAAGTCTGGAAAAAATGGACAATTTTCTGGATAGATACCAAAGTTAAATCAAGACCAGATAAACTATTTAAATAGACTAATAACCCCTAGAAATAGAAACAGTCATTAAAAGTATCCCAAAAAAAAAAAAAAAAAAAGCCCAGGACCAGATGGCTTCAGTGCAGAATTATACCAGATTTTCAAAGAAGAACTAATTCCAATACTCTTCAAATTGTTCCACACAATAGAAAAAGAAGGAACATTACCAAACTCTCTTTATGAGGCTACAGTTACCTGATAGCCAAACCACACAAAGATGCAACAAAGAAAGAAAATTACAGACCAATCTCCCTCATGAACATTGATGCAAAAATACTCAGTAAAATATTGGCAAACAGAATCCAAGAACACATCAAAACAATTGTCCACCATGACCAAATAGGTTTCATCCCAGGGATGCAAGGATGGTTCAACATATGAAAATCTGTCAATGTAAACAAACTGAAAGAAAAAAACCACATGATCATCTCATTAGATGCTGAAAAAGCCTTTGACAAAATTCAACACCCTTTCATGACAAAGGTCTTGGAGAGATCAGGAATACAAGGAAAGTTCCTAAACATAACAAAGGCAATTTACAGCAAGTCAACAGCCAACATCAAATTAAATGGACAGAAACTCAAAGCAATTCCACTAAAATCAGGAACAAGACAAGACTGTCCACTCTCTCCATATTTATTCAGTATAATACTTGAAGTTCTAGATGAGCAATAAGACAACAAAAGGAGATCAAGGGGATACAAATTGGCAAGGAAGAAGTCAAACTTTCACTATTTGCAGATGATATGATAGTATACATAAGTGACCCCCAAAATTCTAACAGGGAACTCCTATATCTGATAAACGCCTTCAGTAATGTGTCAGGATACAAAATCAACTCAAAAAAATCAGCAGCCCTCCTATATACAAATAATAAAAGGGATGAGGAAAAAAATCAGAGAAATATCACTCTCTACAATAGCCAGGAATAATATAAAATACCTTGGGATAACACTAGCTAAACAAGTGAAGGACCTGTTTGATAAGAACTTTAAATCTCTCTGGGCAGTGGTTGCGCACGCATTTAATCCCAGCACTCGGGAGCCAGAGGTAGGCAGATCTCTGTGAGTTCGAGGCCAGCCTGGCCTACAGAGTGAGTTCCAGGAAAGGCGCAAAGCTACACATAGAAACCCTGTCTCGAAAAACAAAACAAAATAAAAAGAACTTTAAGTCTCTAAAGAAAGAAATTGAAGAAGATATCAGAAAAGGGAAAGATCTTCCATGCTCATGGATAGATAGGATTAAAGTAGTAACAAAGGACAATCTTACCAAAGCAATCTACAGAGTCAAATGCAATTGCCATCAAAATCCCAACACAATTCTTCACAGACTTGGAAAGAACAATACTCAACTTCATAAGGGAAAACAAAAGATCCAGGGTAGCTAAAAGAACCCTGTATAATAAAGCAGCCTCTAGGGGCTGGAGAGATGGCTCAGAGGTTAAGAGCACCGACTGCTCTTCCAGAGGTCCTGAGTTCAATTCCCAGCACCCACATGGTGGCTTACAACCATCTGTAATGAGATCTGACACCCTCTTCTGTATACATAATAAAAAAATCTTAAAAAAAATAAATAAATAAAGCAGCCTCTAGAGACATCATCATCCCTGACCTCAAGCTCATCTATAGCAATAATAAGTTATAGTAATAAACAGCTTGGTACTGGCATAAAAACCAAAATACAGACCAATGGAATCGAATTGAGAACCTGACATTAATCCAAGCACATATGAACCTGATTTTTGACAAAGAAACCAAAACTATACAATGGAAAAAAGTAAGCATCTTCAACAATTGGTGCTGGCATAACTGGATGTCAACATGTAAAAGATTGCAAATAGATCCATATCTGTCACCATGCACAAAACTCAAGTCCAAGTGGATCAAAGAACTCAACATAAATCCAGTCACACTAAACTTGATAGAAGAGAAAGTAGGAAGTACTCTTGAACCCATTGGCACAGGAGATCACTTCCTAAATATAACACCAGCAGCACAGACACTGAGAACAACAATTAATAAATGGGACCTCTCGAAACTGAGAAGCTTTTGTAGAGCAAAGAACAAGGTCAATAAGACAAAAAGATAGCCTACAGAATGGGGAAAGACCTTCACCAACCCCACATCTGTCAGAGGACTGATCTCCAAAGTATATAAAGAACCCAAGAAACTAGACATCAAAATACTGAACTAGCTGGACAGTGGTGGTGCATGCCTTTAATCCCAGCACTCCAGAGGCAGAGCCACGCAGATCTCTGAGTTCAAGACCAGCCTGGGCTACAGAGTGAGTTCCAGGAAAGGCACAAAGTTACACAGAGAAACCTGTCTCGAAAAACAAAAACAAACAACAACAACAAAAAAAAACCTGAACAATCCAATTAAAAAATGGACTAAAGAGCTAAATAGAGAATTCTCAAAAGAAGAATTTCAAATGGCTGAAAGACATTTAGAGAAATGCTCAACATCCTTAGTCATCAGAGAAATGAAAATCAAAAGACTCTGAGATACCACCTTACACCTGTCAGAATGGCTATGATCAAAAACACTAATGACAGCCTATGTTGGAGATTATGTGGAGCAAAGGGAACACTCCTCCTACACTGTTGGTGGGAATGTAAACTTGTACAACCACTGTGGAAATCAGTATGGCAGTTTCTCAGAAAATTGGGAACCAATCTACCTCAAGACCCAGCCATACCACTCTTGGGCATATACCCAAGGAATACTCAATCATACCACAAAGATACATGCTCAACTGTGTTCATAGCAGCACTATTTGTAATAGCTAGAACCTGGAAACAACCCTGATGCCTGTGAACTCAAGAATGAATTAAGAAAATGTGGTACATACACACAATTGAGTGCTACTCAGCAGAGAAAAACAATGACAGCATGAAATTTGCAAGCAAATGGCTGGAACTAGAAAATAACATTCTGAGTGAGGTAACCCAAACCCAGAAGGACAACCATGATATGTACTTACTATAAATAGATACTAGATATAAAGCAAAGAAAAATGAGACTGTAACCCATAGAACCAGGGAGGCTACATAGCAGGGGGGACCCTAGGATGACTGTGGCTTATAATAAGTTTTGATTTTACTCAATAACTGAGCAAGCCTCAATCAAATATTTCACTATTAGAATAAGATTTTTTTTTTTTTTTGTCCGAGACAGGGTTTCTCTGGATAGCTTTGTGCCTTTCCTGTATCTCACTCTGTAGACTAGGCTGGCCTTGAATTCACAAAGATCCGCCTGGCTCTGCCTCGAAAGTGCTGGGATTAAAGGTGTGCGCACCACTTCCCGACCAGGATAAGAATTTATTCTGTATCAAGCTGATAATAGAAAAATTTAAAAAAGCTGGGCAGTGGTGGTGCACGCCTTTATCCCAGCACTCGGGAGGCAGAGGCAGGCGGATCTCTGTGAGTTGGAGGCCAGCCTGGGCTACTGAGTGAGTTCCAGGAAAGGCTAGCGAAGCTACACAGAGAAACCCTTTCTTGAAAATTCAAAAAAAAAAAAAAAAAAGAAAGAAAAATTTAAAGAAACCAACCAACCAACCAACAACAACCAACAAACAAATAAACAAACAAACAAGGTGTGTGCAACCACCACCACCCAGCCAAAGCTTTTCTTTACAGTTTTCCATCTACAAAAGCAGACCCCATAAGTAGGCAAACCAACCATGCTTGTTCTGAGAAGTTAGAATTTAGTAATGTGCAGTAGCACATTTCTCTTATCTCAGAACTAAGGAGGCTGAGGTTGGAAGATTATGAGCTCAAGGCCAACCTGGGCTACATAGTGAGACTATGCCTGTGCATATTCATGTGCAGCACAACTGAGTCTGTGTGACCTACGAAGTCTAAAATACTACCCGAAGTTTTCCAGAAATGTTTCAGCACTTTTGTCCTAAATTTCACATATACCCACATTCCAAAAATCATGGACTGAACTCAGTATATCCCCCACCTTCAAAATAATATAAAACCTGCTAGTAATAGATCTATAAAGTAAACCCCAGATTAATAAACTATTGCTCACTTTATAAGCCAAGACTTTTTAAGATCCAATTTGAGAATACACAAAAAGTGATCGAGAGATGAGTTTGGAGTGTTAAAATCATGACAAAATTTGGTTTGTATCATGCCAAAGTTTGTAACTAATGTTTCCAGGAAATTTTCTTATTACCTACAAAGGAAACTAGTTAAAAGAATCCATCTGAGATTTGAAAGAACAAATCATGGAATTCATAAACCACTTGAACTATCTCAACTGGAAATAAAGAGGAAGGCATAAGACATGCCACAGCTCGTATTTAATGTGTGTGTACTATTGACTGTCATACTGCATTGCTTCAGTACTGTGCAGACATAGAAGACATCCTCAGAGCAGGGCTAAGTGGGAAGAGAGTCCCAAGTGGGCCTCTGTGTACTCAGCCATTTAAATTAGATATGCATTCCAAGTATCTGAGTCCCAGGATAACCTGCCATAAACTTAAGATGCATACATTTGTATCGAAATGATTTCTTCATTTTATATTTTCACCTTTAGAGAAAGGGAACTTCATAAGTTTACTACCTATAAGGGAAATTATTGACTCAAAATGACCTATTTCCTGCCTCCTATGGATTGTCCTCAAAGACTTTTGTCACATAACTTTATCAGACTTGGCTCTGGATGAACCAGGAGATGGGATCAAACCTAGGGCTTGGGAGTGCAGTGCTCTGACTCTACATCCAGAGTGGATGGGTAGTTCTAAAAACAAAAATCTATTCCAAGAAAAGACAATGGTTTGATACCATGGGGCCATTGGGATTGGGTATCCTAAAGGAAAATGCCAAAGTCGGGAAATTACAAAGAAGGACAAAATTTAGTGCTTTCAAAAAAGACAGTACATAAACTACAAAATGACTACTGATGGTCAGCAGTTATTAGATCTATAAAATTTAGAATATTTATTAAAAGAGAACAAATTAGTCTAGTAATATCACCATCAAAAAAAAAAAGACAAAAAAACAACCTACAGAATGGGGAAAGACCTTCACCAACCCCACATCTGACAGAGGACTGATCTCCAAAGTATATAAAGAACTCGAGAAACTAGACATCAAAATACTGAACAATCCAATTAAAAAATGGGCTAAAGAGCTAAATAGAGAATTCTCAAAAGAAGAATCTCAAATGGCTGAAAGACATTTAGAGAAATGCTCAACATCCTTAGTCATTAGAGAAATGCAAATCAAAATGACTCTGAGATACCACCTTACACCTGTCAGAATGGCTGTGATCAAAAACACTGAAGACAGCTTATGTTGAAGAGGATTAGGGGAACACTCCTCCACTGTTGGTGGGAGCGCAAACTTGTACAACCAGTGTGGAAATCAGTATGGTGGTTTCTCAGAAAATGGAGAATTGATCTACCTCAAGACCCAGCCATACCACTCTTGGGCATATACCCAAGGAATACTCAATCATACCACAAAGATACATGCTCAACTATTTTCATAGCAGCACTATTTGTAATAGCCAGAACCTGGAAACAACCTAGATGCCTGTGAACTAAAGAATGGATTAAGAAAATGTGGTACATTTACGCAATGGAGTACTACACAGCAGAGAAAAACAATGACAGCATGAAATTTGCTGGCAAACGGCTGGAACTAGAAAATGTCATCCTGAGTGAGGTAACCCAAACCCAGAAGGACAAACATGGTATGTACTCTCTCATAAGTGGATACTAGATATAAAACAAAGAGCAATCAGACTGCAACCACAGAACCAGGGAGGCTAGGGGTGACCCTAGGATGACTATGGTTTATAATAAGTTTTGGTTTTACTCAATTACTGAGCAAGCCTCAATGAAACATTTCACTATTAGGATAAGAATTTATACTGTATGAAGCTGAAAATAGAAAAATAAATAAATAAATAAAAATGGGGGGAAAAGAATAAAATCACATACACACACACACACACACACACACACACACACACACACACACACACAAACAGAAAAGCTGTAAATTGTGGCATGCATCTGTAGGCCCAGTCCTGAGGAGGTAGAATTAGGAAGAGTGCCACAAGGTCAAGGTTGACCTTGTCTTAGACAACAGCAGCAAAACTCACACCAAAAGAAAGAAACAACAACAAAAATAAACAGGATAGAGTGATAACGCTCTCTTTAAACGAAATGTCGAGGCTCTAACCCCACAACATGGCTGTGTTTGGAGGTCGAACTTTAGGAAGTCGTTCAGATTAAATAAGTCATAAGGATGGGCCCCCAGTCCACTACAGGCCTTCCAGAAGGGAAGTCAGGGCCTGGAGTACAGCGGGTGCTTAGCATGCTCAGAATTCGTCTTTGAAACAAACAAAAAGGAATCCGTCCCCTCTTACTCTCCCCAACCCTCAACATCGCTTATGTTTGAAAACAGCCCTCACCAGGAGCTGAACTCTCCACACCTTAACTTCTAATAGGCTTAACCAGAATTTCTAGAATTATGAGAAATAAATAAAATGTTTTGGGGCAAATATATATATATATATTTCTTTCTAGGTCTGGGTTACCTCCCTGGGTATGATTTTTTTTTCTAGTTCTGTCCATTTGCCCTCAATTTCCCAATGTCTTTTGTTTATTTGTGTGTTTGTTTTCAAGACAGGGTTTGCTTGTGTAGCCTTGGCTTTTATAGATCCACTTGCTTCTCCCTTCCAAGTACTGAGATCAAAAGCAAGCACTGCTGGGTGGTGGTGGTGGTGGTGGTGGTGGTGGTGGTTGTGGTGCACGCCTTTAATCCCAGACCTGGGGGCGGGGAGGCAGGCAGATCTCTGTGAGTTCAAGGCCTGCCTGGTCTACAGAGCGAGTTCCAGGAAAGGCTCCAAAAGCTACACAGAGAAACCCTGTCTCAAAAAAAAAAAAAAAAAAAAAAAAAAAAAAAAAAAGAAAGAAAGAAAGAAAGAAAGAAAACAAGAAAGCACCACCACTGCCCAGCTGATGTCATTCTGATTTTAACAACTGAATAATACTCCATTATGTAAAAGTACCGCATTTTTTTCTTTCTTGGGTTTCTCTGTGTAGCTTTGCGCCCTCGAACTGACAGAAATCCGTTTGGCTCTGCCTCTCGGAGTACTGAGCTTAAAGGCATGCACCACCACCACCACCGGTGGTACAGCTCATCTTGAGGTCTATCAGTTTCACTTTTCCTGAAAAACCACTGCACTGATTTCCATAGAGGCTGTACGTTTGCCCCCCCCCCCCCAGCAAAAATGGAGTGTTCCCTCACATCCTCTCCAGCATGAGCTATATCTCGTGTTCTTTTTTTGGGGGGAGGGTTTCGAGACAGGGTTTCTCTATGTAACTTTGTGCCTTTCCTGGAACTCACTCTGTAGGCCAGGCTGGCCTAGAACTCAAGGAGATCTGCCTGCCTCTGCCTCCGGAATGTTGGGATTAAAGGCGTGCGCCACCACGGCCTGGTTATTTCGCATTCTTGATCTTAGCCTTGCTGGCTGGTACAAGATGGAATCTCAGAGTTGTTTTGCTTTGCATTTCCCTGATAGGTAAAAACATTTAACATTTCTTTAAGTGTTTCTCAGCCATTTGAATTTCCTCTTTTGCAAATTTACAATTTAGATCTGTACCTGGAATTTTAATTGTGTTTTCTTGATATCCATTTTTTGGGTTGTTTATTTATTTATTTATTTTGGGTACTAGCCCTGTATCAGAGGTGTACTTGGTAAACATCTTTTCCTATTCTGTAGGATTCGAATTCTCTCTCTCTCTCTCTCTCTCTCTCTCTCTCTCTCTCTCTCTCTCTCTCTGAGACAGGTTTTATCTGTGTAGCCTTGGTTGTCCTGGACCTCTCATTGTAGACTGGACTGGCATAAAACTCACAGAGATCCACTGGCCTTTGCCACCTGAGTGATAAGATTAAAGGCATGGGCCACCACCCCTGGTTTTTCTCTCTTTCTTACCATGTAGACTTGCCTGGAACTCACTGAGTTCTGTGTCTGGGCTGTACCTACTGAGTGGTGGAATTAAAGGTGTAGGCCACCATGTCCAATGTAGATGTATTTTCATTGTATACAACTCTGTGAGTACATGACTTTTTCCTTCAAAAGGCATCGGATTCCGGAGAGATGGAAATACCAACCATTGTGAAACATTCCCCACCCCACAAATTGGGTGCTGGGACCCCAACACTGGTGTCCTCTGGAAGAGCAACAAGTGCTCTTAAACACTGAGCCATCTCTCCAGCTTTTTTTTTCTATGTCTTTTTTCTCTCCATAATCCCCTTCCCTGAGATGAGGACATAGAGAAGTGGGTATGGCCTTTTTTAGGGCCCTTTAAATTAATCTAGATTGTATGCCCCAACCTTTTTTGTTTGTTTTTTGGTTACTTTTTTTTTTCGAGACAGGGTTTATCTGTGTAGCTTTGGTGCTTTTCCTGGAGCTTGCTCTGTAGCCCAGGCTGGCCTGGAACTCACAGAGATCCCCCAGGCTCTGCCTCTGGAGTGCTGGGATTAAAGGTGTGTGCCACCACCGCCCAGCTCCCCACCCTTAGGTAACAGCCTGCTGCAGGACCGACCCTTTCATTAGCAGCGTGCAGTAGGATCGACTTTTTCTTTAGCAGCAGGATCATGAGCAACAGCTGTGACACTCCTGAGCAGGCCTGGGTAAGTAAAGCCTTATTTCCTTGGAGTTGTGTTATTAAGTGTATGCACTGGATATAAGAAGGCCCAACTGGAGTAGACTCATGGGACCCCTGGAATGAATGGTGGAACAAATGACCAGGAAAGATTAAAATGAAGAGAGCTGAGGGTGAGCGGGCCCCAGTGCAGTTGCTTTGGTAGAGATCTGCCCTGGAATGCTCGAATCCTTGGCTTGTTCCCCAGCCAGGCACAAACTGAGCATGGTGGAACTTCCATAAATCCAGCAACTCAGAGGTGGTGGATGAAGAGGATTAGGGGTTTGAGGCCATCCTTAACTACTTAGTGAATGTGAGGCCATCCAGGGCTTTAAAACAGACACCCTTTTCCGAAAAAGAAAAAAATAATAATTTATTTAAATTTATTTTATGTGCATTTGTGTGAAGGTATCAGATCCCCTGGAATTGGAGTTGCAGGCAGTTGTGAGCTGCCATGTGGGTGCTGGGAATTGAACCCAGGTCCTCTGAAAGAGCAGCCAGTGCTCTTAACTACTGAGCCAACTTTCCAGCCCCAAAAATATTTTTTAAATTAGTATGCATTTGTAAAACACAATGGTCTTCACTATGGCATTTAAGAGAGGCATATATAATGTCCTCTTAACATTTTTGCCCCATTTATCTTTTTATTATTTGAGAACCTCAGACAAGCATGTAACAATTTTGATCAAATCCATCCTGGTTTCCCTTCCCTCCAGTTCCTCCTCTATCCTCCCCATCATTTTTCCATCCCAACTTCAGGTGTGCCTTAAGAAAAGCACACCCGCCATTCATCTACATCCTCTGTCCCCAAAAGGTCTTCCCTCCCTCTCCCTTGGGAGTCACTTGTCTACTTCAAAGCCCCCCCCCCTTTTTTAAAAAAAATGTAGATTTTGCACATGAGAGAGAATATGAAATATTTGTCTCGGCATGTGGCTTATTTTTGCTTAAAATGATTTCCATTCCAAATTTTCCTGCAAATCATGTAATTTTGTTCTTTGTGGCTGAACTAAGCGCTTTTGTGTACATATACATTTATATGCATTCCTACCTAAACCTGTTTTATGTAGTTATTCATCTGTAGTTGAACTGTTCTCTGTAAAAATTCATACGTGTTTGGCCCCCATGTTGTAGCCTACATTGATGACTTCAGGTAAACACCCAGAGCTATAGCAGAGTCAAACTGTAGCCCTGTTTTTTAGTTTTCTTCTTAATGTTCATTTTGTGGGTTTCTTTTTTGTGGTTGTTGTTACTTTTTTTTTTCAAGACAGGGTTTCTCTGTGTAGTCCTGGCTATCCTGGAACTCACTCTGTAGAGCAGGTTGGCTTCAAACTCAGAGATGCCATGCCTCTGCCTCCCAAGTGCTGGGATTAAAGGTGTGAGCTGTACCCAGTTATTACATTAAAGGTTATTTTAACCTTTAACATTATTTATTTACTTATTGTGCTTTTTGAGATGGGGTTTCTGTGTGGCCCTAACTGTTCAGGAACTTGTTCTGTAGACCAGGCTAGCCTTACTCAGATCCTCCTGCTCCTGTTTTCAGAGTGCTGGGATTAAAGGCATGTGACACTATGACATGTGCCATACATTGGTCTCAAACAGATCTGTGGATCAATGGCATCGAAGACCCTGACATCAGTCTGCTGTTTTTGAGGCCTTTATATATTCTGGATGTTGTTGATCTCTTGTCAGAGAAAATAGCTGGCAATGATTTTTCTCCCATTTTCTAGACTTTCTCTTCACTCCAATTCATGCTCTTTCTGCTGTTTAGAAGTTTTTGAATTTGGAGCAATTTGACTCTTCAATTCTTACAGGTAAATCCTGAGTCATTAGAAGCATGATATGGGTCTCATGTAGTCCTTCCTGGAACTCTTGTCTCTTTGGTGGAGGATAATCTTTAAATTCTGATCCTCCTGCCTCCACTTCCTCAGAATTAAATGACAGGTGCATACTGCTATGCTCCATTTTTGAGGTGCTGGGGAATCAAACCCAGGTCTTTGTACATGGTGAGCAATCAAGGTACTGAGCTATACCTATAGCTCCTGTGGGGTTTGTTTTTGAATCTTGTCCTGCTGTGTAGCTCTGGCTGGCCTGGAACTCAGAAAGATCTGCCTGCATTTGTTTCTCCAATACTGAAGTGAAGGATATGAGCTGCCATGCTAAATTGAGATTTCTTTCTTTCTTTTTTTGTTTTCTGTTCAAGACAGGGCTTCTCTGTATAACAGCCCTGTCTGTCCTGGAACTATGTAGATCAGAACTCAACCTTAAACTCACAGAGATCCCCTATCTCTGCCTTTAAAGACATGCATGTTCTATCACACCTGACCCGAGATCTCTCTCTCTCTCTCTCTTCTCTTTCTTTGGTGATTTGTATTTTTGAGAGAACATTTCTTTTGTTTAGCCCTGGCTGTCCTGCAACTCTCTCTGTGGGCCAGACTGTCCACAAACTCAAAGATTAGCCTGCCTTAGGCTCTCAAATGCTGGGATTAAAGGTATGTGTCACCATGCCTGGCTTGAGATTTTTCTTTTTAATGGAAGCAGTAATTTCACTAATTTACTGTGTCTTAAAGGTTCTGGAAAGCAGTGGTTTGTTCTCTCTAGTATTTGGAATTGAATCTATGGCATTCCAGGCTCCAGCTTTCTGAGCTATATCCCCACTCCTCTCAGTACTCTTTATTTCCCCAGGTTAGCCCAGAAGCTGCTCTGCAGACAAGGAAAGCTTTGGATTTGTTTTCTTTTTTCCCAACATAACATTTTTATTGATTATTTGGACATTTGCATAATGCATTCTGTTAACATTCACATTCCCCACTCCCTGGTGACCTCCCCCAAAGAAATGAAGAGGAAAGAATTAGAGTCCAATTTGTATTGTCAGTATATTCACTGGAGCATGGTCAAACTCCCAGTGTCCAGTACCTTAAAGAAAACAGTCCTTCCCCACCCCCACTTGAAGTCCTGAACAGCTAAGAGTTACACTTCAGGATCCCTAACACAATTTTAACAAGAGCTCTCCTCGGTGACTTCTTGTTAGTTATTTTTCGGCTCTGTGTTATTCATTAGGCAGCGCTGTTTAGCATGCAAGAAAACCCACTATAATAAGAGTTTATGAGAAATGATTGTGCAGGAAGAGAGAAGGGATAAGATGGAACTGGCTTGTTATAGGTTCAGACCCCCACCCCTGCCCACACACAAGCGCATATGGGCTTAAGTAGCTATGCCCTGCCTACACATAGGTGATGTGATCATGCTACATAGCAATTACGTGACCAGGCAGCACAGGGATCAGGTAGGAAGTAAGGCACCCGGAATGACTAAGAGTCTCACTAGAAATTCTACCGCTTCCTGTCTAGTCTGTTTACTTTTTAGGGTGAGTGGGGTGGGGGAGATGTCTTAGAAGCCATCTATGTTTCTTAGTTTCTTTTTATTTTTTCAAGTTTTCTTTTATTATTATTTTTTATTTTATTCTATCATCAGCTTGATACAGTACAAATTCTTATCCTAGTAGTGAAATGTTTCACTGACGCTTGCCCAGTGATTTTGAGTAAAACCAAAACTTATAAGCCACAGTCATCCTAGGGTTCTAGGTAGCCTCCCTGGATCTGTGGGTTGCAGTCTGATTGTTCTTTGCTTATATCTAGTATCCACTTATGAGTGAGTACATACCATGTTTGTCCTTCTGGGTTTGGGTTACCTCACTCAGAATATTTTCTAGTTCCATCCATTTGCCTGCAAGTTCATGCTGTCATCATTTTTCTCTGCTGTGTAGTACTCCATTGTGTATATGTACCACATTTTCTTGATCCATTCTTGAATTCACAGGCATCTAGGTTGTTTCCAGGTTCTGGCTATTACAAATAATGCTGCTATGAACACAGTTGAGCATGTATCTTTGTGGTATGAGTGAGCATTCCTTGGGTATATGCCCAAGAGTGGTATAGCTGGGTCTTGAGGTAGATCCGATTCCCTATTTTCTGAGAAACCACCATACTGATTTCCACAGTGGTTGTACAAGTTTACACTCCCACCAACAGTGGAGGAGTGTTCCCTTTGTTCTACATTCTCTCCAATATAAACTGTCACTAGTGTTTTTGATCATAGCCATTCTGACAGGTGTTAGCTCAGTGTCTTTTGATTTGTATTTCCTTGATGCCTAAGGATGTTGAGCATTTCTCTAAATGTCTTTTAGCCATTTGAGATTCTTCTTTTGAGAATTCTGTTTAGCTCTTTAGTTAGAATTTTGTAACTGGATTGTTCAGTATTTTGATGTCTAGTTTTTTGGGTTCTTTATATACTTTGGAGATCAGTCCTCTGTCAGATGTGGGGTTGGTGAAGATCTTTTCCCATTCTGTGGGCTGTCTTTTTGTCTTATTGACCTTGTTCTTTGCCCTACAAAAACTTCTCAGTTGTAAGAGGTCCCATTTATTAATTGTTGCTCTCAGTGTCTGTGCTACTGGTGTTATATTTAGGAAGTAATCTCCTGTGCCAATGCGTTCAAGAGTACTTCTTACTTTCTCTTCTATCAAATTCAGTGTAATTGGATTTATTTTGAGGTCTTTGAACCACTTGGACTTGAGTTTTGTGCATGGTGATAGATATAGATTTGTAATCTTTTATATGTTGACATCCAGTTATGCCAGCACCATTTGTTGAAGATGCTTTCTTTTTTCCATTGTACAGTTTTGGCTTCTTTGTCAAAAGTCAGGTGTTCATGTGTGTGTGTATTAATTAATGTTAGGGTCTTCAATTCGATTCCATTGGTCCATATGTCAGTTTTTATGCTAGTACCAAGCTGTTTTTTATTACTATAGCTCTATCCTAGAGGTTGAGGTCAGGCATGGTGATGCTTCCAGAGATTGCTTTATTTATAAGAACCATAAGTCTTCTATGTTTTTTTCACTTGTGGGTCTGCAGTCATCAATACCACTGCAAAAGAAGCTTTCTTGCCCCTCCCCCTCTTTTTGAGCCTGCCTCTGCCTTTGCCCACTTGGTTTGGAATTTTGGAGCTTCCTGCCTCAGCCTCACAAGTAATTGAAATTACCGGCCTGAACCCTTGGTCCAGATATATTTTTGTTTTATTTTTTATTTTTTATTTTTTTTGGTTTTTCAAGACAGGGTTCCTCTGTGTAGCTTTTGAGCCTGTCCTGGAACTCGATCTGTAAACCATGCTGGCCTTGATGAGAGATCCACCTGGCTCTGCCTCCTAAGTGCTGGGATTAAAGGCGAGCGCCACAACTGCCTTTGATTTTAGAAATGATTTTTAATTTTATTAAGTTTTCCATTTTTATTTTATGTGTATAGTTGTTTTGTCTACAGGATTTTGCATTTTCCCTGCTGGATTTCAGTGTATTTTTTAAATTTTTTTATTTTTCTTTTCTTTATTTTTATTAGAAAAATTCCTTTACTTTCAATTTCCCATCCACATTTGACCCAAGAGTGTTTTAAAAAATAATTTGAAAGGTAGCTATCAAAGATACCAAACAATTCCTTGCTGGGTAAATATACAAAAATGTTCAGAAGTCAAAGTTCTAAACTATTAATTTATATAAAAAAATTACAACATTTAAAATGATGAGGATTCACTCTCATCAATGTCCTTATCTGGATCCTGTTCAGCAGCTTCTTTTTCTTGTTGCTGTTTCTTCCAAAGCTTGGCCATTGCCAGAAGCTTGAGGTTAGGCTAGTTGGCAGCATCCTCTGAAAAGATGTAACCATGGTATTCTTCCCAGCCGGCATCAGACCCATCGTCAGCCTAGACCTTTCTCCTCTTCTTGCCTTTTCTGGCATGAGTTTGTCTACTCTTTCCTTGTCTGATACTGTTCTAAATTCATCTTCAAAACCTCGCCAGGATTCCAGCAACGTAAGTCTCTCTTCTTTTTCTTCACAGTTTCTCATGTTTTATTAGCCTCTTCATAAATCTGTCTGCATTTAGTCACACTTCCTTCTTTCCCTGAGGATAACTCAAACTAAGCAAAACTGATCCATACCTTTACATGCTGTGTTCACTGAAGCAATTATCAGTAAAGGTTTCGTGTTCTTTCAGTTTCTTCCTGCTCAATCTCAAAATCAATATATGATTTCCAACGTACCTCTGGCATGTCTAACTGTGGCTGGCATATGGCTAATTCATAGATGGCCCGGGCTATCAGTATCACCAAGGATTGTCTCTAATTCTGCAAACTTAATCCATGAGGTACAATTTTCAGGTCCAAATTCCAAGAACTTTTCATAAAGCTTCCGGCATTTGTCAAATTCTCGAAGCTGTAGTTCCAGTTCTATATAACCTTTGAATAACTTGTTCTTTGGACATTTGCCTATGGACGTCCCTAAAGCTCTTCTGGCAAATGGCAGATTTTTCTGTTGTATTTCAAACTGTGCATACTATAACCACATTTTGGCAAATGTGAACTTTTTGTGAGGAATTAGTTCCAAAGATGCTTGATAGACCTGTCTTGTCCTCTCAGGATCCTTGGCTTCCAGCTCTTCATAGAGTGCATAGTTGATCCAGAGATAGATGGAGCGCTTCCAGTACCTCTTCTGGATGGGCAGCACGTTGGCAATGGCCCTCTCATAGACTTCCCGCACAGGGTCAGCTTCGGCATCACTTTCCACCAAGTGTAAGTAATCAAACCATGCGTCGTAACTGTGTGGATTAGCCTTCACTTCTTTTTTTTCCATGAATTTTTTCCTTTTATTTTATTTTATTTTACAATACCATTCAGTTCTACATATCAGCCACGGGTTCCCCTGTTCTCCCCGCTCCCAACCCCTCCCCTTACCCCCAGCCCACCCTCCATTCCCACCTCCTCCAGGGCAAAGCCTCCCCCGAGGACTGCAATCGACCTGGTAGACTCAGTCCAGGCAGGTCCAGTCCCCTCCTCCCAGACTGAGCCAAGCGTCCCTGCATAAGCTCCAGGTTTCAAACAGCCAACTCATGCAATGAGCACAGGACTTGGTCCCACTGCCTAGATGCCTCCCAAACTGATCAAGCCAATCATCTGTCTCACCTATTCAGAAGGCCTGATCCAGCTGGGGGCTCCTCAGCCTTTGGTTCATAGTTCATGTGCTTCCATTCATTTGGCTATTTTTTTTCAATAATTGAGTAAAACCAAAATTTATTATAAGCCACAGTCGTCCTAGGGACCTCCATGCTATATATATATAGCCTCCATGGTTCTTTGGGTTGTGGTCTGATTGTTCTTTTTTTTTTTTTTTTTTTTGGTTTTTCAAGACAGGGTTTCTCTGTGTAGCTTTGCACCTTTCCTGGGACTCACTTGGTAGCCCAGGCTGGCCTCGAACTCACAGAGATTCGCCTGGCTCTGCTTCCCGAGTGCTGGGATTAAAGGTGTGCACCACCACCTCCCGGCTGTTCTTTATTTTATATCTAGAATCCACTTATGAGTGAGTACATACCATGACTGTCTTTCTGGGTTTGGGTTACCTCACTCAGGATGATTTTTTCTAGTTCTATCCATTTGCCTGCAAATTTCATGCTTTCATTGTTTTTCTCTGCTGAGTAGAACTCCATTGTGTATATGTACCACATTTTTTTTTTTCATCCATTCTTCCATTGACGGGCATCTAGGTTGTTTCCAGGTTCTGGCTATTACAAATAGTGCTGCTATGAACATAGCTGAGCATGTGGAAATTTCTTTTTTAACTTTATTTTATGTGCATTGGTGTTTTGCCATGGATGTCAGGTCCCCTGGAACTGGAGTTACAGTTGTGAGGTGTCATGTGGGTGCTGGGAATTGAACCCAGGTCTTCTGGAAGGGCAGGCCATGCTCTTAACCACTGAGCCATCTCTCCAGCCCAAAATTTCTTTTCTACTCATGTCTATTTGGGTTTCTAAATATATTTTATTTTTATGTGCATTTGTGTTTTTGCCATGGGTGTCAAGGTCCCCTGAAACTGGAGTTACAGTTGTGAGCTGTCATGTGGGTACTGGGAATTGAACTCAGGTCCTCTGGAAGAAAAGTCAGTGCTCTTAACCCCTGAGTCATCTCTCCAGCCCTATTTGGGGCTCTAAATGCCTCCTGTACTTGGATATTAGTATTTGTCCTTAAGTCTGGGGATTTGCTGGTATAACTGAGGGTCTGCTTGCACTACATAACCAAAAGAGGAAAAAGAAACATGGAGGTGATAAAATGCCAAAGGCTTTGGCATGCTAATACATACCTGTAATTCCAGCCCTAAAGAGGCAGAGAGAAGAACTGCCTCCAGGTCAAGGTCAGTCTGGCCAATGTAGTGAGTTCTTGGCAATCAGAGATACAGACCAAGACTGTGTCTCAATGAAATAAGAGAAGAAAAGGAGCAAGAAAGATAGGACTGGGAAATAGAATGTGAATCAACATACAAGAAATACCAGGGGCGAGAGGAGAAAACTAACAAGTCATGGTGGTGCTCTGCACTTTAACCCAGTACTCAGGAGGCCCAGGCAAATGGATCTCTGTCAGTCTGAGGCCAACCCCGAGATACACAGTGAGATCCTTTCTATAAATAAATAAATAGATAGATAAATAATGGAAACAGCCATAAAAAGCAAAATTGCTATATTATTCCCTAGTTGAGATGGGTATCATATCCCACCAGTAGATTTCCTGTCTTTTCAAGAATGTTTATAAATATACATATGTAGAGATATGAAGCATGTTCATATATATGTATATATGTATTTTATTACAAATGAACATAATCTTTTTTTTTAAATTTTATTTATTTTATTTTACAATACCATTCAGTTCCACATATCAGCCACGGGTTCCCCTCTTCTTCCCCCTCCCACCCCCTCCCCTTACCCCTAGCCTACCCCCCATTCCCACCTCCTCCAGGGCAAATCCTCCCCCAGGACTACGATCAACCTGGTAGACTCAGTCCAGGTAGGTCCAGTCCCTTCCTCCCAGCCTGATCCAAGTGTCCCTGCATAAGCTCCAGGTTTCAAACAGCCAACTCATGCAATGAGCACAGGACTTGGTCCCACTGCCTAGTTGCCTCCCAAACTGATCAAGCCAATCAACTGTCTCACCTATTCAGAGGGCCTGATCCAGCTGGGGGCCCCTCAGCCTTTGGTTCATAGTTCATGTGTTTCCATTTGTTTGGCTATTTTTTTTCAATAATTGAGTAAAACCGAAATTTATTATAAGCCACAGTCGTCCTAGGGACCTCCATGCTATATATATAGCCTCCATGGTTCTTTGGGTTGTGGTCTGATTGTTCTTTATTTTATATCTAGAATCCACTTATGAGTGAGTACATACCATGACTGTCTTTCTGGGTTTGGGTTACCTCACTCAGGATGATTTTTTTCTAGTTCCATCCTTTTGCCTGCAAATTTCATATTTTTGTTGTTTTTCTCTGTTGAGTAGTACTCCATTGTGTATATGTACCACATTTTTTCCATCCATTCTTCCGTTGATGGGCATCTAGGTTGTTTCCAGGTTCTGGCTATTACAAATAGTGCTGCTATGAACATAGCTGAGCATGTATCTTTATGGTATGAATCAGCTTTCCTTGGGTATATGCCCAAGAGTGGGATGGCTAGGTCTTGAGGTAGTTCGATTCCTAATTTTCTGAGAAACCGCCATACTGATTTCCACAGTGATTGTACAAGTTTACATTCCCACCAACAGTGGAGGAGTGTTCCCTTTGCTCCACAGCCTCTCCAACATTGGCTGTCATTGGTGTTTTTGATCGTAGTCATTCTGACCAGTGTAAGGTGGTATCTCAGAGTCGTTTTGATTTGCATTTCTCTGATGATTAAGGATGTTGAGCTTTTCTTTAAATGTCTTTCAGCCATTTGTGATTCTTGTTTTGTGAATTCTCTGTTTAGCTCTTTAGCCCATTTTTTAATTGGACTGTTTAGTATTTTGATGTCTAGTTTCTTGAGTTCTTTTTTTTTTCTCTGTGTAGCTTTGCGCCTTTCCTGGAACTCACTTGGTAGCCCAGGCTGGCCTCGAACTCACAGAGATCTGAACTCACAGAGATCCGCCTGTCTCTGCCTCCGAGTGCTGGGATTAAAGGTGTGCACCACCAACGCCTGGATTTGAGTTCTTTATATACTGTGGAGATCAATCCTCTGTCAGATGTGGGGTTGGTGAAGATCTTTTCCCATTCTGTTGGCTGTCTTTTTGTCTGTCTTATTGACTGTGTCTTTTGCCCTGCAAAAGCTTCTCAGTTTCGAGAGGTCCCATTTATTAATTGTTGTGCTCAGGGTCTGTGCTGTTGGTGTTTTATTTAGGAAATGGTCTCTGGTGCCAATGCGTTCAAGAGTGCTTCCTATTTTATTTTCTATTAAGTTTAGTGTAACTGGATTTATGTTTAGGTCTTTGATCCACTTGGACTTGAGTTTTGTGCATGGTGACAGATATGGATCTATTTGTAATCTTTTACATATTGATATCCACTTATGCCAGCACCATTTGTTGAAGATACTTTCTTTGTTCCATTGCATAGTTTTGGCTCCTTTGTAAAAAACCAGGTGTTCATATGTGCATGGATTAATGTCAGGGTCTTCAATTCGATTCCATTGGTCCATATTTCAGGTTTTATACCAGTACCAAGCTGTTTTTATTACTACAGCTCTATAGTAGAGTTTGAGGTCAGGGATGGTGATGCCTCCAAAGGTTGCTTTATCGTATAGGATTCTTTTAGCTATCCTGGGTCTTTTGTTTTTCCATATGAAGTTTGAACATAATCTTTGAGGCATCAGAATATCTAAGGGAGGGTAGTGGTAGCCCACACCTATAATCAGCACTGGGTTGGCAGAAGCAGGCAGATCTCTGAATCAAGGCCAGCGTGTTCTATAAACCAAGTTAAAGAATAGCCAGGGCTACACAGAAACCTTTTCTTGAAAAACAAAAACAAACAAAAATGCCTAAGCAGCTTGGGTAGTCCAAGGACATGAAATGGCCTCTCCTGTGAGAGACTCATTTTGACTTTTATGTGACTGGAGGGATGATTGTAGGTGTCTTCCAAAGAAGTATGCTGCCTTTAGGTCCCAGTGAATCTTTTCTATTTGGACCCAAGGTCCAAAAGAATGTGATCATGTCCACTGTAGATGTGTTGTTTTGTTTTTGAGATAGAATGCCACTAGTACATAGAACTGGCTCGCCTGGAACTCACCATGTAGACCAGGCTAAGCCTCAAACTCACAGAGCTCCATTGTCCTTTGTAAGAATTTAAAGAAAGGTCCATATGAAACGAAACCTTCTGAATGAACTATGTGGATCAGATTTAGTGTGGGCAGAATGAGAACCAGTATGGTGGTGCAGGCCTTTTTTCCCAGCACACAGAAGGAATCAGATCTCTTTGATTTTGAGGCCAGCATGGTCTATACATAGAACTATGGCAGTCAGGGAAAAAAAGATTTCTCCGGAAAGTCCCATTTCTTGGTCTTTATTTTCTCAACACTGTGATAGGAAGATGAAGGGCCTCAAGTGCCTCTTTAGAACATCTCATCAGGGCAGAGTGACAGTGGCGCACACCTTTAGTCCTAGTGCTGGAAGCAAAGCCAGGCAGATCTCTATGAGTTCGAGGACGGCCTGGTCTACAGAGTGAGAT
This sequence comes from Peromyscus leucopus, assembly GCF_004664715.2. Classification (NCBI taxonomy): domain Eukaryota; kingdom Metazoa; phylum Chordata; class Mammalia; order Rodentia; family Cricetidae; genus Peromyscus; species Peromyscus leucopus. Next base: position 47,026 of record NW_023504166.1, read on the forward strand.
CCATGACAGGTACCAAAAATACACAGAGAAATCCCGTTTTGAAACAAAACAAACAAACAAAAAGAATAGCTCATCAGGGCTTTCCTTTATCTCATCAAGCAGAGCCAGAAAGAGGTGAACTTCTGTGAGTTCAAGGCCAGCCTTGTCTATGGGGTGAGTTCAAGTGTAGCCAGGGCTACACAGAGAAACCCTGCCCTGAAAAGACAAAACAAACAAACAAAACAAGCAAGCAAACAAAGAAAAAAGAATATCTCCATTCTTGCCAGGATAGTTAAAATCTTAGGTCTGAGCCAAGTCACTTCCTGCCCTCTAGTCCACAAAAGTTTTGGAGGTGGCCTCATTCTTAGCCTGTGGAGGGGTGGGGCTTTGAGCACTGGAGATAACTGTCACATGTTCTATTCATACAAGGGTTTGATTAATTTCAGTCCCAGAACTCAAAGCAGACCTGCTGGTTCCTTCTCCAATGTCCACCTGCATGCTCTTCCAATCTTAAGAATCTCTTTTTACGGGGCTGTAGAGATGGCTCAGCAGTTAAGAGCACTGGCTGCTCTTCCAGTGGACCTAGGTTCAATTCCCAGCACCCACATGGCAGCTCAAGCCTGTCAGTAATTCCAGTTCCAGGGAATCCCATATCCTCACAGAGACATACATGCAGGCAAAACACCAATGCACATTAAAAAAAATACATAAATTAAAAAAAAAAAAAAAAAAGCCGGTGGTGGCTCACGCCTTTAATCCCAGCACTCAGGAGGCAGAGCCAGGTTTATCTCTGAGTTCAAGGCCAGCCGGGGCTACCAAGTGAATTCCAGGAAAGGCACAAAGCTACAAAGAGAAACCCTGTCTCGAAAAAAAAAAATCTCTTTTTGCAGCAAGGTGTGGTCATGCCTAAAACCCGTTTTTTCTGTTTTTACATCGTCGGTTATTGGATCTGTGGATCTCAAGGCTTCACTCTGCTCTCTGCTTGAGGTCTCCCTGAGGATAAATGTGTCTGTTTCTTAAAGATTTCCTCACTGTTCTACAATAGGGTCTTTAGTTTCCTTTATGAATTCTAAGTTCAGGGGCCAGAGAGAGGGCTGTTTTGATCCTAGCACTTAAATGCTGACTCACCACCCTCTCTGGCTACAGTTCCAAGGGATCTGACACCCCCTTGTGGTCAGTGCAGGCACTGTATGTAAGTGGTGCACAGACAACCAGGCAGGCATCACCTACACACATGAAAGTAATTTTTTAAAATACTTTCTTTCATTTTTTTTAAAGATTTATTTTTTTATTATGTATACAGTATTCTGCCTGCAGACCAGAAGAGGGCACCAGATCTCATTACAAGTGATGGGGGCCACCATGTGGTTGCTGGGAATTGAACTCAGGAACTCTAAAAGAGCAGTCAGTGCTCTTAACCATCGAGCCATCTCTCCAGCCCTAGAAATAATTGTGAGGTTGAGTTTATTATGTGGCTATTCTATTATGTTGCTTTTTTTCTATTGGCCTTGTGGACCAGGGTAACCTCCAAGTCACAGATCCTCCTCCCTCTCTGGTACTGAGATCAAAGGTGTGTGTGTGTGTGTATGTGTGTGTGTGTGTGTGTGTGTGTGTGTGTGTGTGTGTGTGTGATCACAGCCAGCATGAAAATAAATCTTAAAAACAACTAGAGTACTAATTTCTAGTTTTATCTGGTATCTAACTGTCCTCTCCACATGTCACCTCTCCTTGCAGACATATGTCCATGTTTTGTTTCAGATTCATAGCGAAGCAAAAGAATTCTGGTAGTCTCTACTCCACTAGATTTTGTTTTGTGTGTTTTTTTCCCCTATGCTTTTTTTTTTTTTTGAGTCAGGGTCTTTTTATGTAGACCTGGCTGCCTCTGAATTCTGTATGTCTACCAAACTGCCTTCAAACTCAAGAGATCCAGATTCCTGGTTTAAAGGTGTGTGCCATGCCTTCCTATGGAGGTGGAGTTTTTAAAATTCTGTTTATTTGTATATGCTTGTGTTCTTGCACACCAGAGCTGAAGTGTGTATGTCAGAGAAGCATTTGCAAGAGTTGTTCTCTCCTTCCACATGTGGGTGCAAGGGATGAACCTGGGGTTGTCAGGCTTGGCCGCGAGCACCATTAACCCTTTTGCCAGCTGTATTTAGTTTCTGACACTGGTCTACTGCAGCCGTGGTTAGCTTCAGGCTGACTCCTTTCCCTTCCCTCTTTGGTTTGGGTTCTGTTTATCTCTCTTCTTTTTCTTTTCTTTTTGTTGAGATTGTGGTCTCACTACATACTCCATTTTTGCCTCACACATGTCCATGACTTGGTTTCGCCTCTGCAGTGCTGGAGTTATATTGTGCTGTGGAATAATCATTTTGTACACTGTGAAGATTTGTCACTGTGATTGGTTTAATAAAGCCAATAGCTGAACAGAATCAGGTTAGGCAGGAGAGCCACACTAGGAGAATTCTGGGAGGAAGATGAACAGTGTCTGGAGTCACCAGCCAGAGATGGAGTCCATGAACCTGCCATGTTAACAAAGTTGTCTTCACATGGCAGAGCTGAAATAAGGAATATGGGTTAACTTAAAATGTAGAAGATAGTTAGTAATAAGTTTGAACAATTGGCCAAGCAATATGATTAATATAATTCTCTGTGTTTATTTGAGAGTGGCTGTAGGACAGGAAATTTCTGCCTACATATATACAGTCACAAAGCTCAAAATTGTTTTTGTGTGTTTCTAGGGATTAAATTTAGGATCTTGTGCATACTGGATTCTTTAACCACTGAGCTGTATCATCAACCTTTCCTACATTCACATTTGTACTCCTTGATTTTTATCATCTGACCACTGCAGGTCTGTATATCCGGATCTGGAAGCTGCAATAAAAAAGGCCAGTCCCAGAGGTGACCACTCAGGCTCATCTTCCTAACTGTTGCATTTGCATGAGAGACTAGAATTTGACCAGAACCTCATTGTCTCAGTTTCATCAGGGGGACAGAGAAGAGCAGAGGCACCAGTGAGACCAGACGTGCACTGTCTCCCCATTTCACTTGAGGTACTTGTTGTTGCTGGAGGGCTTCTCTCCAGGTTCCCCAAGCCCCGCAGTCCCACAATCCACGTATAAAGTAATCACTCAGATGCTTATATTACTTATAAACTGTATGGCCGTGGCAGGCTTCTTGCTAACTGTTCTTTTATCTTAAATTAAACCATTTCTATAAATCTATACCTTGCCACGTGACTGGTGGCTTACTGGCGTCTTTACATGCTGCTTGTCCTGGCGGTGGCTGCAGTGTCTCTCCTTCCTTCTTCCTGTTTCCCCAATTCTCCTCTGTCCTTGTCCTGCCTATGCTTCCTGTCAGGTCACTGGCCATCAGTGTTTTATTTATACAGAGCGATATCCACAGCAACTTGTAGTTTTCATTTCTCTTGCTATGATAAAACAGTCTGGATAACACAACTTAGGGAAACTTAGGAGGATGGGGAAGGTTAATTTCAGTTCAGAGTTACATGTTACAGTCTATCACTCTGGAGAGGCACAACTGCAGGAACTTGAAACAGCTGGTCACATGACAGCCACAGCTAGGAGCAATGAGAGAATAAATACATGCAGATATCTTTCTCTACCCTTATATACTTTGGTACCCCCAAGCAGGGAAAAGTGTCACACAGTAAAGCATGGAATAGTGCCACACACTTTCACACTGGGTATTTCCATACTAATTAAGGCAATCAAGACAATACCCTAGGCCCACCTGATCTAGAAAAAGACTCATTGAGACTCAATTTCCAGGTGCTGGTAGGTTGTGGCATGTTGACAAATAGAACTAACCATCACAATTAAACATCGGGACAGAAAAAGAGAAAGCAAACACACTCTGAGGTGTTTTCCAGACAATGGGCACAGCTCCAATAGCTTAGAGGTTAAAGCGTGTACTTGAGAATGTAATTGAGATGGCTCAGTGGTTAAGGGCATACAGTGCTCTTACAGAGGACCTGAGCTCAGTTTCTAGCCCCTCCACTGGGTGGATCAAAACTGTAATGCTAGTTCTAGGGACTCTGATGCCCTCTTCTGGACTCTGAGGGCACTGCACTCATGTGTGCACAAATGCACACTCTTACACATAATTAAATAATTTGTATTTAAAGGATATAAGTAACTCCAGTTTCTGCTAATTGTAATTGATAAATCATAATTGTAAATATTATGTAAATGTAAAAAAAAAAGAAAATGTAAGCTTTCCCATATTGTTCTACTTGAGGCATGAAGAGAGGAATAAAAGCCAATTCTGGTCAGTTAGACAAAAAACCATTGTGATCAACATATTTTGAGTCACAGTCTCTCTGTGTATTATGCTTTTTGTTTGTCTGTTTTTAGATTCCCCGAGTTTTCTTTGTGAAGAAAGAATGGCTCCTTTACAGATACATTGTTTTGTCCAGATCCGATGCCAGAACCGGAGCAAACTGACCCGGGCTTCTCAGTGGAAAGAAGCATTCATCAAAACAGTACAAAGAAAACAGAAGGTTAATCTAGTGGTTGCCTTTAAGTTGGAAGGAAGGAACAGGGTTTTTCACCTGAATGATAATGTGTCAGGTGTACTGGTTAGTTCTGGTGAGACAGGAGAGCACTGTCTGAATTTAACTCTCAAAGATGACACTTCCTTACTCATTGACCAGTTATCCTCTGTAGATTTTGAAAGGCTGAAGTCTTTCCTGGATTTTTTTCATCCGTCTGAATCCCAGCACTCTGAGGAATTCGAGAGTAATCAGGATGTTCCTGAAAGCAGTGATCCATTTCACAGAAAGCACCATGAGCCAGTTCCTGGAGCCTTGACTACTACACAAGAAAGGGGTACTCCACTGCCCATGAAGATGCCACTTTTGTGGTCAAATTCTAGCCACAGTCATGTTGAAAAAGAGAGAGTAGAAACACAGAACAAAAATAGGAAGAGAAAATCAGCATCTAGTGTTATAATGAATGAGGCCATTCTTCAAGAAAATCATCCTGAAACAGAAAAGAAATCTAAGACCTCTAACTCCAGGAATAAAAGAAGCAAAGGTGAGAAGCCAATGGCTTTAAGAGATCCGGGAAAACATAACATTGGGAATCTTGAACCTTCTTTCAACCCCAACACCTGCTTGGGTCCTAACTTAGATAACATTGTTCTTCCAACACTAACATGGTCTGATGAAAGTGAATCAAAGTTTAGCCAGGAGACCCAAACATATAATAACCTCCAGCCTCCTCTTGAGAATTACTCAAAACAACTGAAACGTGAAGGCTTCCCCAATTTGGGAAATACCTGTTACATGAATTCCATTTTACAATCTATTTTTGGGATTCCAACGTTTGCAATGGACTTGCTCACACAAGGTATCCCATGGGAGAAAGTTTCCTATGATGATCTTATCAAGCCCTTAAGTCAACTGCTTGTCTTAAAAGACATACAGCATATAGAGGTCAAGGGGGCGATACTCATGGATGTGAAGAAATCCATTTCCATGGTTGCAGACACATTCTTCGGCGATGAAGAGAATGATGCCCATGAATTTCTAAGTCAGTGTTTAGACCAGTTGAAATTGAACATGGAAAAACTAAATGCCATGTGGATCACTGAGAAGGATAATGAAGCTGAGAGGTCATCTCCATCAACATATGCTGGGACTGCCATCCTCAAAAGGTTTGTTTGTCCTGTCAGTGCTAATTTTGAATTAGAGCTGCAGAGTTCTATTATTTGTGAGGCCTGTGGTGAGGCTACTCTGAACACTGAAGTGAGTAATTACCTCTCTGTTGACCTTCACCAAGGGACAAGAGAAGAACCTCTATCTATTCAAAAGTCCCTTGATTTTTTCTTTACACCAGAAAAAATTGAGCGTAATTGTGAGAAGTGCAAGAGCAAGAATTCAGTTCTCAAGTACACTTTGAGGAGGCTCCCCAGGGTCCTCATTGTTCATCTGAAACGCTACCACTTGACCGCTAATGGGTTGTTGGTGAAGAGTCATCAGCCAGTTGAGATTTCTAAGTATCTAAATGTATCTTCCCACTACAATGAAAACAGAAAACCACCATTTCCCTTGACTGATAAGGTCCCACTTGATGACCGTGATGTCCCAAATGTCCCTGAAGGGATGATGCCTCTCAGCCAGTCAATACCATCTGGGAATGTGAAGAACTATGAGAAAATTAATGCAGATGAAACATCAGATCATCGCGCTACCACTGAGAATTTCAATGGTTTTTGTGATCTTAATAAAGAAACAATTCTCGAAAGCACTCAAGAAATGGCTGAACAACTTCTCCCTAATCATGGGAATATATTACATAAAGAATTCATTCCTCAGGCAGCACCTCAAATTGTTGAGGGCACTCAGGAGCAAGCAGAGAAATATCTGAATAAGATTTCAGAAATGAGAGAACAGAAAGACGATGAAGATTCCCTTGGTGCATCAGGGAATCCTAGAAATAACAATGTTCCAGGAAGCAACAACACAGTAGATGCTGTTGATGAGTCAAAAAATTTGGTATTGAGAGATGATCCTCAGAATTACAGACTTGTCAGTCTTGTCAGCCATGTTGGGATCTCCCAAGATTCAGGTCATTATGTAAGCAATGTGTATGATTTTCAAAAGCAAGCATGGCTCCTGTACAGTGATGTCCAAGTGTTCGAGATTCCAGAGGCTTTGATTCAGGAAAAACAGCCTCAAACTGGATACATTTTTTTTTACATGCGAAATCAGATTTTTGAGTGGCTGTTGAAAAAGGCATCAGAGTGCTAGTTACTTAGCACACCGAAAGAGCAACAGAAAAATGTGGATTTTTTTCTCACCATTCCTCAATGGCTTTACACACTTCCCAGAAGAATCCTAAATTCTACTCATTTTGAAGATTCATTTAGGTTAATTGAAAACTCAGTAAACAAAACAAACAATGTGTTAGGACATGATGTAGGTTATGCACCATTTTCTCCAACAAGGCTACAGTGATGCCTTTCATGTTTTTCTTTCTTTTTTTTTTTAGACAGTGTTTCTCTGTGTAGCACTGGCTGTTCTAGAATTGAATCTGTAGAGCACGCTAGCAGCAAACTCAGAGATCTAATTTCCTCTACTTATCAAGTGTTGTGATCTAAGGTGTGTTCCACCACTCCCCAGGGATGGGAGGATTTTTTTTGAAAAATAATTTTTATTTGTATTTAATGTGTTTTTCCTGCATGTATGTCTATGTGAAGGTGCTGGGTTCTCTGAAACTGGAATTACAGGCAGTTATGAGCTGCATGTGGGTGGTGGTAATTGAACCTAGACCCTCTGGAAAAACAGCCAGTGCTCTTATTCACTGTGCCTTTTCTCCATCCCTAACACAGTGTTTCTTTAAAAATGTCATTCTAAACCAATACAACACAGCAAGGAACTGACTAAATGTCCCAATGTTAGTATCCAACATCATAATGAGTTCAGAACAAGTACTGATGGACTTAAATGTTTAAGAAGTAGTATATAAAATGTGTTATTTTGTTATTGTATAGATGAATTGTTTACATCATCTAAGGATTTTCATTATATTGCTTTTCCTAAAATAATATACTGTTCTATTGTCAATTTATTAAAACCATTGTTTTCTTTCTTTCTCTTTTTTTAAAGATTTATTTATTATGTATACAGTGTTCTGCCTGCATGCCAGAAGAGGGCACCAAATCTCATTACAGATGGTTGTGAGGCACCATGTGGTTGCTGGGAATTGAACTCAGGACCTCTGGAAGAGCAGTTAGTGCTCTTAACCTCTGAGCCATCTCTACAGCCCCCAAACCATTGTTTCCTATATGTATCCGTGACTCATTGCTGATGAACATATGCAGCTGCCCACCAACTGGTTTTGTGCTTCCTTCTCAGAATTGCAGGGCATAGCATCAGGGTTACCCGGGAAATGAAATAGATAGAGTAGTAAATTTTGCAAATTCAAAAGCTTTCTAAGGGCTCAGTGGATGCAAACACCTGCCACCAAGGCTGATGACACCAGTCCTGCAAGCTGTCCTCTGACTCTAGAGGAGCCAGCACGTGTGCACATGTACGTGTAAATCAATGAGTGAAAAATCTAATACGTTTTTGAATCTCACATATAGCTTTCTCTGGCTTGGAACTCTGAGTTTAGATAATGCTACTTTGAAACATAGATATTCCCTGGCTTTGCCACCTGAGTGCTGGTATTTAAATGTCTGGACCACAATGCCTAGCACAATAACATTTTTTTTTTTTTTGGTTTTTCGAGACAGGGTTTCTCTGTGTAGCTTTGCACCTTTCTGGGAACTCACTTGGTAGCCCAGGCTGGCCTCGAACTCACAGAGATCCACCTGGCTCTGCCTCCTGAGTGCTGGGATTAAAGGCGTGTTCCATCACTGCCCAGCATAATAACATTTTTAAAGCACTCTTTTAAAAACCTTAGAAGTGCCAGATATACTTGTTATATTCAAATCCTGATGATATGAGAAAATGGAGGCGTTCAAGGGACAGGGGGTCTGAGACAGACAGTCCTTTAGGTGAGAGCCTCCTATATTAACACAAACCGCATGGTGGGGTTCTAAAGAGAACGTTTTAGTTCATAAGACAAAGCAAGGTTCCCCTTAGTTCCCAGGAGAAGGAAGAGACCCTGTGCCATGAAGCAGCAGACTTCCTTAATACATGGCCCAAAGGACAGACTGTTTACCTGATTCCCGGGTAGCAAGGGGAAGGGAAACCAGCTCGGGTTGCTAGCTATGAGGTGTGCAGCCTGATCTGAGATACCCACACCACATATAACTGTTTCAAATATGAAAAAAATAATACAGATCTACTCTCAAGGGCTTGGGGAGATAGTTCAGCAGGTCAGAGCACTTGCTGTTTAAGCAGGAGTACCTGAGTTCAAATCCCCAGCACACACATAACAAGCTCCTCATTGCCGTGTGTGCCTGTGACTCAGCACTGGGGAATAGAAAGGGTGGCCACAATGGGAAGTGTAAGGTTCAGGTGTGGGACATTCACCAGAGAAAACTGCTGGGCCGATGTGCTAAGGTCTGGGGCCCTGTTACACAGATAGTATTTCAAAATAGAAAAATGTGGATAGTGATTAACAAAAAAAAAAACAAACAAAAAAACCTACATGTCCTCTGGCTTTCACATGTGTATGCTCACAGGTACAAACACCACAGAAATGATATTTTCCAAATTCCACCTTTGGGCTGCAGAAATGGTTAAGATCACTTGCTACACTTTCACTGGACTAAGGTTCTTTTCCAAGTATCCACATGGTGGCTTCTACCATGTGGAACTCCAGATGTAGAAGATCAAATGCCCTCTTCTGGTTTTGTGGTATGCTGACAAAACACCTCTACATTATAACACTGCCACTGCCACCATCAAAAAGGTATAACGTAGCCTTGTGGCTAAATACCCAATAATATACTATGTAAAATCAAGTAGAAAAGTTAATATTTTGAGAGTATGAAAATACTAAAATCCTGATAATGTATAAAATATGGGGAAAATTAATTGAGGGTGTTAAGTGAAAGAAGAGATTAGAACTGCCGTTCCTAACAAATCTGGGATTATACCAGTCGCAAATTTACTGTTATAAAGTAGCAATGAAATTTTTTGGTTGGGGGGTCATCACAACATGAAGTGCATTAAAGGGTCACAGCATTATGAAGGTTGAAGTCCAGTGGTCTAGAATATCTTTATGATCTGAAAGATAATTCTTTTTTTGCATTTAAAAGAAGGAAAAAGTTTAAAGCCTTAATATATTCATGTATTTCATGTATATGAGTTCTCTGTCTTCAAACATACCAGAAGAAGGAATCAGATCCATTATAAATGGCTGTGAGCCACCAAGTGGTTGTTGGGAATTGAACACAGAACTTCTGGAAGAGCAGACAGGTGCTCTTAGCTGCTGAGCCATCTTTCCAGCCCCCTCAAAAATTGTTTTATAAGTGTCAGGAAACAGATGACATAGCTCCTTAAGTAGAGTGCCTAACTAACAAACAGGAATCCCTGGAACCCACCTTTACCACCTCATCATCCAGCTATAATGGCACAAACTTATAATCACTGTACTTAGGAGATAGGAGCCGGGCGACCAGGAAAGAGTTCAAGGTTTTAAAGTGACTTTGAGGCCACCTAGGGCTACATGGACTCTGTCTCAAAAAATGGGGTTGGGTATTGAGTTCTTTTTTTTTTTAAGGTCTGTGTTTCTCTGTGAAACAGTCCTAGCAGTCCTGGAACTCACTGTGTACACCAGGCTGGCCTTGAACTCACAGAGATCCTCATTACTCTGTACACAAGCACTGAGATTAAAGGCCTGTGCCACCACTGCTGGGGTCTTACTTTTCTCTGCTTCTGTATATCTTTTCCTTGCTTCTTATTTCATGACTGGGTGTGAGGATGGGTGGCTCCACCCTGTTATCCTCCTCTTCTCCTTTTCCCCTTCCCTCTCATTTACTCATTTTTTTCCAGCTAGCCCCATCTGTTCTTCTGACTAGCTATTGGCTGGGCAGCTCCTTCTATGCAGACCTGGCTGTCTAGGAATTCTGCTGTCACCCAGGCTTGCTTCAAACTCACATGGATCATCCTGCTTGGCTCCAAAGTGCTGGGATTAAAGGTGTGTGCCTTGCATTTCCTGTAAAGTTGGTTCTTTAAATCATATTTATTTATTTGTAAATGCCTGTGTTCCTGTACACAACAGCTGGAGTGTGTAGGTCAGAGAACACTTTGCAAGAGTAAATATCAGTACACACATGGGTGCGAGGAATCAAACTCAGGTTGTGACGCTTGGCAGCAAGCTCCCTTTAACTATAATGGCAGGTGATTGACACTGGTCTAGGTAGCTACTATAGAGCTATAGTAATAAAAACAGCATGGGGGGCTGGGGATTTAGCTCAGTGCTAAAGCACTTGCCTAGCAAGCACAAGGCCCTGGGTTCAGTCCTCAGCTTCGGGGGTGGGGGGTGGGGGTGGGACACACATCATGGTACTGGCATAAAAAGGAAGATCAATGGAATAGAATCAAAGACCCTGACATCAATCCACTCACCCATGAACACTCTCATTTTTGACAACAATCCAAAATGATACAACAGAAAAAAAACATCTTCAACAAATGGTATTGGTGTAACTGGATGTCAGCTTGTAGAAGAATACAGATAGATCCATGTCTATCCCCATGAACAAAACTCAAGTCCAAGTGGAACAAAAACCTCAACATAAATGCAGGTATACTTAACCTGGTAGAAGAGAAAGTGTGAAATAGCCTTGAATGCATTGACACAGGAGACCACTTCCTGAAAATAGCAGCAGTAGTATAGACACTGAGCTTGATAAATGGGACTTTCTGAAACTGAAAACCTTCTGTAAGGCAAAGCAGAATGCCAATAAGACAAAACATCTGCCCTATAATGGGAAAAGATCTTCACCAACCCCAGAGGGCTGATCTCCAAAATATATAAAGAACCCAAGAAATTAGACATCAAAATGCCAAATTATCCAATTATTAAAAAAATTGGGTGCAGTTCTAAACAGAGACTACTCAACAGAAGAATCTCAAATGTCCAAGATATACTTAAAGAATTGTTCAGCATCCTTTGTCATCCAGGAAATTCAATTATTTTTCATTTCACCTGTGTGAGGTGTTAGAGTGCTTGTATGTCTCTGCACAACATGCATGCAGTGCCCGAAGTGACCACAAGAGGGTATCAAATACCTTGGAACCATAGCCAGAGAGGGTTGTGAACCATGATTTAGTGGCCCCTGAACTTAGAATTCATAAAGGAATCTAAAGACCCTAATATAAAACAGTGAGGAAAACTTTAGGGAACAGACACATTTATCCCCAGTGAGACCTCAAGCAGAGAGCAGAGTGAAGCCTTGAGATCCACAGATCCAACAACTGACAATGTAAAAACAGGTTTTAGGCATGAATACACCCTGCTGCAAAAAGAGATTCTTAAGATTGGCAGAGCATGCAAGTAGACATTGGAGAAGGAACCAGCAGGTCTGGTTTGAGTTCTGTGACTGAAATTAATCAAATTAATTTGTATGTATAGGTGTGACAGTTACATCCAATGTCAAAAGCCTGACCTCTCCACAGGCGAAGAATGAGGCCACCTCCAAAACTTCTGTGGAAAGAGTGGCAGGAGGTGACTTGGCTCAGACCTAAGATTTTAGAACTATCCTGGCAGGAGGGAAATAGTTTTGTTGTTGTTGGTTTACTTGTTTGGTTTCTTGAGACAGGGTTTCTCTGTTGTAGCCCTGGCTGTCCTGGAACTGGCTCTGTAGACCAGGTTGGCCTTGAACTCACAGATCTGCCTTCCTCTATCTCCTGAGTATTAATATTAAAGGCAAGCACCACCATTACCCTGCCTTATATCTCCTTATTCTTTAATGTGCATGTTCTTCTCTAATAAGCCCCTAATATACATGAACATGTTAAAAAGACAGGAAACCTACTGTTGTAGGTGTGGATAAATACACCAGCATGTCCAGACAAGGTGGACATGCTGTTGTATTTTGGTCCCTGAAACCACCCCACCTTGTCTAAAGTTGGTCTCCAGATGTATCACTGAAACATAAAATTCCTGGAGTCTTTTCTTTTAACAAGGTTCAGTAAGATGGTTGCATGGATTAGCCTCAGGGTTTTGATTAGATTGCATAATATTTAAAGGTTCAATTTGTTTTCTGCAAGAATATAATGTTCAGTGATCTCTGCACACAAGGCCATGGAACACATTTTTATATTTCTAGTCTTTAGAATTCATTGGAATCTTTTTGTTATCAGTTTTGTTTGTATTGCCTGGTTTTTGTTTTTTGGTTTCAGTTTTTGTTTTTTGAGACAGGGTCTCCCTGACTAGTCCTGCCTGACCTGAAACTCAATATAGATTCCCAGGGTGGCCTCAACCTCACAGAGGTCCACTTGCTCCCGAGTGCTGGGATTAAAGGTTTGTACCACAAGCCCAGCCTTGTTATCATTTTGAGACAGGGTCTCACACTGCACTGGAACTTTATATCTAGCCCTGTTTGGCGTCTCACTCACAGCAATCCTCCCTCCCCAGCCTTCTGAACACTGAGTTTCTAGGCATTAGGCACCACACCTGCCTTCAGTGATGGATTCCTACAGATGGGGATTTGCTGTTACAGGGAGAGTGACCTTTGAGGACATCACTGTGACCTTCACCCCAGAGGAGTGGCAGGGTTTGAATCCTGAGCACAGACACTTGTATAAGGATGTGATGTTGGAGAACTACAGCAACTTGGCCTCTGTGGGTGAGGAGGGCTTTGGGACTGAGGAGGGGGTGATGGCCTGAAGTCTGAAATAGACAAGGACCTTTTCCAGGTTGAGCAGGTTTGTTTCTGGTCCACTTGTCACTGTTGGGGTATCCTATGTGAGTCAGGATTAGGATGAAGCAAGAGAGGAGTGTGGAGCCTAATTTTGTGATTGCTTTATTGCTTTGCTTGTGTGTGTCTGTGTCTATTTCTGTTTGATGTAATGTCTGTCAGTGTGAACGTGAGTGCGTTCATGTCATGTCATGCCAGGTGGAGGTCAGAGGACATTTGGAGGTTCAGCCTCATTTCACCCTTTGACTGTGTTGGAGACCAGGTCTCTCATTCACTCCTGAATACAACTGACTAGCTGGTCCACGAGCCTTTGGGAATTCTCCAGTCTCTGCTTTGCTGACATTACAAAAGTGTCTCTGTCATGTCAGTTTATACCTGAGTCCTGGGGATTCAAACTCAGGTCCGAACACTCTCACAGCTAGGACTTTACCACAAGCCATCACCACACAGACCATTTGTTGTTTTTGTTTAAGGATAATTTTTCTAAATTTAGTGTGTGTGTGTGTGTGTGTAGGGCATGTGTATTCAGGTGGCACTAAAGGTCAAGGAGGCCATCAGTCCCCTGGATCTGGGGTCATAAGAAATTATGAGCCACCAGAAGTATATAAATATATATACTGTCCTGTAGCTGCTTTCAAACACAGAGAGGCTTATATTATAAATGCTTGGCTAATTGCTCGGGCTTATTGCTAACTAGCTCTTACAATTCAAAGACAAACCATAATCCTTATTTACTCTCTGCCATGTGAGGGTACCGTTATTAATTAACATCCAGTTTCATAGACTCAATCTCCATCTAGCTGGTGTCTCCAGAGTCCACCCTTCTTCCATCTAGCATTCTCCTAACCTTATTCTGTTCAGCTACTGGCCAGTCAGCTTCTTCTTTTATTAAACCAATCACAGCAATCGATCTTCACAATGTCCAAAATGAGTATAACTCCAGCACTGGAGAGGCTAAACCAAGACATGGAAGTGTGAGTGTGAGACAACAATGGAGTATGTAGTGAGACCACAATCTCAACAAAAGAGAAAAGAAAGAAAAAGGGAGTGAGAAACAGTACCCAAACCAAACTAGGAAGAGAAGGGAGTCAGCCTGAAGTTAACCACGGCTACAGTAGACCAGTGTCAGAAACTAAATACAGCTGGCAAAAGGGTTAATGGTGCTCGCGGCCAAGCCTGACAACCCCAGGTTCATCCCTTGCACCCACATGTGGAAGGAGAGAACAACTCTTGCAAAGGCTTCTCTGACATACACACTTCAGCTCTGGTGTGCAAGAACACAAGCATATACAAAGAAATGGAATTTTAAAAACTCCAACTCCATGGGCAAGGCATGGCACACACCTTTAAACCAGGAATCCGGAGGTAGTCTGGATGATCTCTTGAGTTTGAAGGCAGCTTGGTAGACATACAGAATTCCAGGACAGCGAGGTTCACAGAGAAAGACCCTAACTCAAAAATATAAAAGTATAGGGGAGAAATACACAAAACAAAATCTAGTGGAGTAGAAAACCCTGAACTCTCCTGCTTCTCCAAGAATCTGAAACAAAACATGGATATATGTTTGCAAGGAGAGGTGACATGTGGAGAGGACAGTTAGATACCAGATGAGAACTAGAAATATGGAACTTGAATTGCAAAACAAAACAAAAAACCAACAACAAAAACCCCCACAAAATTAATATTACAAAGAAATTTATTTAAAAAAGGAATAAAAAACAGAGCTACAGTTTGACTCTGCTATAGCTCTGGGTGTTTATCTGAAGGAATCAATTTCAGGGTACAAAATGGGGCCAGACTGCCTATGAATTTTTTTTTTTTTGAGACGAAGTTTCTCTCTGTAGCTTTGGTGCCTGTCCTGGAACTCCCTCTTAGACCAGGCTGGCCTCAAAATCAGAGATCTGTCTGCCTCTGCCTCTGCCTCTGCTGGGATTAAAGATGTATACCACCAAGTAGGGATTCACCTATGAATTTTTATAGAAAACAATTCAACTACAGGCCAATGGTTAAATAAAAGAGATGTAGAGAAGAATGCATAGAAATGTATATATACACAAAGGTGCTTAGTTCAGCCAAAAAAGAAGAAAATTACATTATTTGCAGGAAAACTTGTAATGGAAATTATTTTAAGAAAAATAAGCCAGATTCCAAGAGACAAATATTTCATATTGTCTCTCACATGCAGAATCTACATTTTTTTACAAAGGGATTTAAAGTAGACAGGAGACTCCCAAGTAAGAGGGTGGGAAGACTTTTTGGGACAGAGGATGTAGATGAATGGTGGGTGTGTTTTTCTTAAAGCACATATGAAGTTGGGATGGAAAAATGATGGGGAGGATAAGGGAGGAACTGGCAGGAAGGGAAACTGGGGTGGATTTGATCAAAATTGTTACATGCTTGTCTGAGGTTCTCAAACAATAAAAAGAACAGGGAAAAAATGACCTGTGTACAATGTATGCCTCTATGAAATGTCTTAATGAAGGCTATTACTTTCTACAATTACATACTAATTAAAATTTTTTCTTTTTCTGAGAAAGGGTATCTATCATATAGCTCATGATAGCCTCAGCTTCACTATGTAATAAAGAATGACCCCAAACCTCTCATCCTCATGATCTACCACCTTTGGTGTCCTGGAGTTATGGGATTGTTCCACGATGCCCAGTTTGTGTGTGGCTGGGGATCAAGCCAAGGACTTCAAGCATTTGGGGCAGATCTCTACCAAAGGAACTGCACTGAAGACCCCGTCCCCATTAGCCCTCCTAATTTTGATCTTTCCTGGTCATTTCTTCCAACATTTCATACCAGGAGTCCCAGGGAACCTACTCCAGTTGGGCCTTCTTATATCCACTCCATACACTTAGTAACATAACTCGAAGGGAGTAACTCTTTACTTACCCGGGCCCACTGAGGAATATCCCAGCTGTTGCTCACAATCCTGCTGCACACTGCTAATGAAAACATGACCCTGCTGCAGGCTGTTCCCTAAAGAGTCCCTCACAAAGTGTAGCTTAATGTAAGGGTCCTAAAAAGGCCACGCCCACAACTCATATCACCATCTCTTAAGAACAGGGATTGGGGATAGAAAAAAGGATGAGTGAGAAAGAAGATACAGAAAAGAGGATGGAGAGATGGCTCAGTGTTTCAGAGCACTTGCTGCTCTACCAGAGGACACCAGTGTTGGGGTCCCCGCACCCACTTTGCAGGGTGGGTGGGGGTTCACAAAGGTTGGTATCTCCAGCTCTCAGGAATCCGATGCCTTTTGAAGGAACAAGGCATGTGCTCACAGAGTTGTAAAAGATGAAAATAAATCTACATTGGGCATGGTGGGTTACACCTTTAATTCCATCACTCAGTAGGTACAGTCCAGACACAGAACTCAGTGAGTTCCAGTCAAGCACTGCTCCTAAGAAATGGAGAAAAACCAGGGGTGGTGGCCCATTCCTTTAATCCCATCACTCAGAGGTAGAGGCATGTAGATCTCTGAGTTCCATGCCACTCTAGTCTACAATGAGAGTTCCAGGACAGCCAAGGCTACACAGATAAACCCTATCTTGAAAAAAAAACTGAGAGAATCATGTGATCAGACAGATCACGAAGAGATGTTTACCAAGTACACATCTAATTCAGGGTTAATACCCAAATAAATAAAGAAGCCAGAAAACTGGATATCAAGAAAACAACCCAAATATACACTGGGATACAGATTTAAACACAGAATTTGCAAAAGTGGAAACTCAAATGCCTGAGAAACACTTAAATATTAAATATTTTTAGCCATCAGGGAAATACAAATCAAAACAACTCTGAGATTCTTATACCTTATACCTGTTAGCAAGACTATGGTCAATAACACAAGATAAGACATGTGGTACACACCTTTAATCCCAGCACTTGGGAGGCAGAGAGAGGCAGATCTTAGAGTTCAAGGCCAGCCTGGTCTACAAAGTGGGTTCAAGGACAGCCAAGACTTCACAGAGAAACCCTGACTCAAAAAACAAAAACAATGCCTTGCCTTGTTCCAATGCTTTTAATCCTAGCACTCAAGAGGCAGAGGCAGGTGGATCTCTGTGAGTTCAAGGCCTCCTTTGTCCACAAAGCAAGTTCCAGGACAGCCAGAGCTGTTACACAGAGAAAGCCTATCTCCAAAAACAAAACAAAACAAAACAAAAAAAGTAAGAAAGAAAAAAAGTGCATAAGATTCCTCATGCTGGTGAGGATGTGAGGGAAGAGTCCATTTTTTTGTTGGAAAGAGGGCAAACTTGTACAACCTCTTGGAAATCAACAGTGGTTCTTTCGGAAAATTAAAATTGATGGACCTCAAGATCAGTTGTATCACTCTTGGACATATACTCAAAGGACATTTCATGCTACCACAGAATTGGCAAAGCTCCAAGTCGACCAAAAGAAGGAAATCTGGTTGGGAAGAAAGTCAAAGCTTCCAACAGTGTGATGACCAGAGTAAAGCACCTCTTCTAAGGCATGAGGAGAGCTGGTCAAGCACTAAAGGAATCTTGTCACCTGGAAGCCCAAAGCAGCACCATTGACCAAGGGTAGATGCCAATCTTCAGATTCCTAAAGAGATTAA
>NW_023504167.1:0-3911 GCF_004664715.2 Peromyscus leucopus
TTGTTTTCTCCTCACTGACCCTGACCCTGTCCACAGCAGCGTCACCTGGAAGCCTTTGTCTTTCATTCCCTTTCTCCTCATCCTTTGTGAGTTCAGCACACTGAGGCTTAAATGATCAAATTGACTCTGTCCTCCCATCAGGTTCTCTGTTAGTTCTAAGATGGACGTTTATGATTTAGGAGGGAATATATATTGAGAATTTACACATCCAAATCCTTAATCTTCATGGCCAAAAGCTTATCCCAGGTTAAAACTCTGCCTATACGGATTAGTGATATTAAATCAAGCAGATGTTCTCTTGTGGTTTCCAGATGTCTTGTAACTGAGAAAGGCCACGCCCACCCAGCTGAAGGTTTGTGTACTGGCTGCAGGTGTGTGGGGAGCACTGTGCACTCATAGCACAGAAGTAAGTGCCTGAGTCTGTGGTCTGGGAGGAGGAAATGTACAGAGAGCTGCGACGTTCCCGAGTGACTGTTGTGGACGTCAGTCTTCCACTCTGCTTTGTTCCAGAAGGATTGTAAAACAGGCTCTTCAGATGTCCCCCAGGACTTTGGTGAAACCACTGCATTTGGTTTGCAGTAGTTGAAAAGTTGCACTGTAGCTCTGTACTCTGTCCCTCCTGCAGAACCAAGGACACAGGACTCTGCTTCACTTGTTCACCTTTCACCCCTGGTTAGAAACAGAGAAAGAGACACAGATGGGGGTCACTGAGCATCCACAGAACCCTGAACACACCCGATGTCCTCTGAGAAGGTGGGAGCTCTGCAGGACTCCTGAGCTGCTTCCCCACCCTCCATGTGCTGACAGAATCCTCTCTGTCCCTGAATGTGGACAGCCAGACTCACAGCAAACCTGGGTGCACAGCAGCCCCAGCAGAGAGCACAGCAGCCTCTTCATGGTGCTTGTCTGGCTGCTGGAGACAGAAGCAAGGAACCAAGCCCTGGACTGTGGTATCAGGATGGCTGTTGAATGTCCCTCCTCCTGCAACCAGTCAGCTCCACCCAGGAACCCTGCCAGGCCAGACACTGCAAAGTTACCTCCCAGCCTTCTGAGCCTGAAGCCCCTCCCAAACCAGACCTAGCTGAGAGTCTGGGCAGAGCATAGTGGAGGTGACAATGTGGGGGAGGAACATTTGGAGATGACCGTGGGGTTGTAGGGAGTTAGGAATCCAGGAAGCGGGACAGGACACCACACTGTCTGGCATACTCAGAGACACAACACTAAAAGTTTAACTCAGGAAACAGATGCATATTCTAAGGGCACTTTACTGGGGCCTGAGTGATGGCTCAGCAGATTAGGGTCCTTGCCTTTCCAGGAGGCCTTAGTTCCATCCCCAGCATCCACATGAGGTGGCTCACAGAGTCTGTATCTCGAGCTCCAGGGGACATGACGTTCTCTATGTTCACCTCAAATCCCGCACACATGGGCCAGACCCACTCTCATACACATTTTTAAAAGAATCTTGGCTGGAGATATGGCTCAGAGGTTAAGAGCACTGCTTGCTCACTCTTCCAAAGGTCCTGAGTTCAATTCCCAGCAACAACATGGTGCCTCACAACCATCTATAATGAGATCTGGTGCCCTCTTCTGACCTGCAGGGATATGTGCAGACAGAATACTGTATGCTTAAGAAATAAATAAATAAATCTTTTTTTTTTTTTTTTTTTAAAGAATCTTCATCTGTGAAATATTTAAGTGAAATCACAGCAGTAAAAGATATAATGGGAACATAACAATAGAGTAAGGTAATGGTTTCATAGGTTTATAATGCATTTTAAAAATTGGAACACTCCTGCAACAGTCAGGGTTTGTTTTAAATGTTGTTTAAAATATGACCACGTAAGAAGGAAGTGGACTGGGGAAGCTAATGTGGGAGTCCTGCATCCAGAGTGACAGGGCAGCAGCCCTGGTGTGCTATTGCACGTGGTGAATGAGGGGACAATGCACTTGAGTTCACAACAATGCAGGAATGTATTTTAAGGTTTTCCCCATAAAGATGACTGCTGGAGAAATTAGACTAGTCATAAGAAATACACAATTGCCTCAATAATAACTCACAGCAATAGCTTGCTTTCTTTGTACTGCCAGCTTCTGAATAATGACAGAGACTATCTTAAGTATGAAAGCATGGCCTAATGCTAGGCTTATTCCCAACTATCTCCTAAAACTTAAATTAACCCATTTATATTAAGTTATGTTCTGTCATGTGGCTCATTACCTCTCCTCCATACTGTTTGTCTGACTTTCTTTGTGTCTCACTTCTAATCCCCTGCATCAGATTCTTCCCAGAGTTCTTATCTCTGCCTGGAAGTCCTGCCTATCTCCCTAGCTATTGGCCATTCAGCTCTTTATTAAACCAATCAGAAGATGCCTTAGACAGGCAAGGGAGGACAGAGACACATCTTCACACAGAATGATCATGTATTCCACAACACACACCCAACCTTACTCCATTTCAGCCCACTATTCTCTCGAACAGTATTAGACCAGCTAATGACTTCAAATACTGTAGGATAATTTCATGGAAATTTTGACTCAGGTGAAAAATGCTGTGAAAGACATTTTTTTTCCCTGAGTCAAAATTCTACTAAAGGAGAAATCAGACATTTCTTTGCAAAATGAGAAACAAATAATTGGCAACTAAGATCTATCCCATAGGAATGAAGCATTTCTCAAGATTCCACTTTCTCTTTACTGTTGCATTTATGGAACATGCCAACTGCTTAAAAGTGTCTGAGGCTGGGACCCTGGTTTTTCACTCTGCAAGTCTCAAGTTGTTTGTGTTCAGCTCTATACTTGTGACTCAGAGCACGGGTGCACCCAACTCCCTCAGTCCCCCTGTCAGAGGATTCTCAGGTGGGAGGAGATTCCATCTTTCCTGCACTCAGTCTGAAATCCCTCCAAGCCTGAGACAGGCTGGCTCCTGGTGTGAGCTTCAGGAGGTGCTGGAGACCAAGGTGAGGGTATTGCATATGCAAGAAAGGACACTGGGGGACAAGGAATGAGTAGCTGCTCCTCAGGGCCTGAGCAGTTACTGTAGCTGCACAGATGCAGCCATCATCCTGGGGCCCTGTCTGGACTCTGCATTCTCCTGCAGCATCAGTGCTGTGTAGGGATCTCAACCTAAAGGAGGGTCTCTGTTCACAGTGAAACAGCACAGTGCTCTTTCCATGGATGAGACCCTAAAGCAGAGTGACAGTGGACAGTATGGCTACTCTGAGCCTCAGGATCCCCAGGGAAGTCAACAAGGTGAGCAGGAAGAAGCTCACTGTTTCCTGAAGATCCCCAGCAAGCAAAAACAGCCTGAAGAGTTGGAGAGGTAGACAGAGAAGTTGCTCCAAGCTCTAACAGATTTAGATACCTTCAACCTAGGGACACTGGGGAGACAATCCAGAAGAGACACTGTCTTTCCCTTGGCCTGTCTCTAACATCTGCATAAAATATGTTCTGTCAGAACACCTACTGAATTACTGGAGGAGGTTTAAAAACAAATATCTAGTAACTTCATACAAGAACATAATGTATTCTGATAGTATCCACCACACCCTGTTCCCCTACAACTCCTCCAGAACCCACTAAATTCCCCTCCATGCATAAGCCAGGAAACTAGAACATGCCACAAGGCCAGAAGAGAGAGCTTAAGAGAAAGCTGTAGGTAGTAGAACACAGGTAATGTAATGTCAAAGGGACAGGAGAGGCTCTAAGCAGAGAGGGGCGGGCAGGGTAGGGGAGAAGAAGTTTCTGTGATTTATTCTAATCTGTGAAAACACCATTAACCTTTTTAGAAGGAGCATCTCTAGAGGCCATTTGAGAAATAGCAAGTTCACAGCTGCAGTAGACTTCCCCTGTCTTTGCTGACTTCTGAGTGTGAATCCAAGGCTTTCATCATGCACAAAGGAAGCTCAATGCTT
>NW_023504168.1:0-8282 GCF_004664715.2 Peromyscus leucopus
GATTAGATAAAACTGACCAATTAAAATTGAATACCGAAACCAACTCAAATATATAGAAATTATTAAATGTTATTTAGCAGTTGACCATTTGGAGACAAGTTAGATATAGCAATGTCACTTTATAATTTAAACAACTTCCCAATGTGACTTGGGGGAGTAACTAGAGGATGCAGGAGACTAACTCAGTGATTTGGAGAACATGACGTATCTCACAGCAAAGAAAGTTGTTGTGAAAATACAAATCAAAGGTAAAAGACAGCCACCACCTGAAGGGGAAGTATTTACACCACAAAGCAAAGGATATTTAACAAGGAATGCAAAAAGTTAGTAAATAAAAGACAAACACGAAGCAATAGAAAAACAGCCAAAGAGTTTGAGCAGACATATTTAAAAATAAATCCAGTTAGCCAGTATTCTATGAAAATCAACCCAACACCACTAAAGATACAAGAGTGTAAATGTATATATTTAGTTTATTACATCAGAAATAATTGGTGATAACAACTGTTATTAAGGATGTAGAAAATGGGCACTGGTTGAGCTACAAAAGGTGTAATCTGGTGTTTGTTTGTTTGTTTGTGTTTGTTTTTGTTTTTGTTTTTGAGACAGGGTTTCTCTGTTTAGTTTTGGTGCCTGTCCCAGATCTCCCTCTGTAAAGCAGGCTGCAAGCTGGCCTCGAACTCACAGAGATCTGCCTGGCTCTGCCTCCCGAGTGCTGGGATTTAAGGCGTGTGCCACCGCCACCTGGCTAAAATGTATAATCTTTGTAGAGGACAATATAACAACTGACAAATTCTGCACTCACTTACCTTATGACCACTTCTAGGAGTCTTTCCACAAGGGCAGAAACTATGTGTGTGCAAATGTCTGCTAGAGTATTTTTTTTTCAAGTAGATTACAAACAGCAAATACATGTGCAGTGGCAGAGATCAATTCTGATTACCAAACCTTCCTTCCTGGACAAGTAACTAAAGGACATTGCCAACCCCACATCTATTCTGGGAAAGAAGAGCACACTGTTGGCTCACGCCCGTGGACTATTTGTGGCCTTTGCAGGCCATGGCTTTGTGGAATAAATGTGTCTTCTCTTTCAGGCCACATGTGGGAGATGGCAGAATCACAAGTCAGAGGGAACCCGAGCCCCTGAATGCCTAAGTTGAGTGATGGCCTCCTGACCCCACCACTCCCACATACCCCTGTGTTCATTCATTAGATGGGACTTAGGACTTGTTAAAAATAGCTAGTATTACTTATCCCAATAGAATATAAAAATATTTTATGAAAACATGGGGAATTATCGTGGAACCGAAAAACTGCCATATTTTACTTTCTATTCTCTGTATTGTTCAAATCATATAGTATTTCTGTAGTAAAAAGAAACTTATAGCCTAATTAATATTAAGAACAGAACTGGAGAACAGCTAACGTTACCCTCTGGAGGACACAAATACATAGGATTAGGAAGGGAATGTTTGTGTCTTCCTTTGGATATGAGTGAGAAGGACTGGGCTTAGCCCTAGATGGTGATCCTGTCCAGTACCAGGATCTACATTACCTTCCAGAACCTCTCTGAGCCCCGTTTTCTCCTACTTCATCATCTGGCCTCCCCCGCTGTGACTGGTAATTGCATGCCGTTGGTTTACCTACTAAGTTCTAAAGATGATAGCGACTGTGTAATTAACAAACATCTACTGAGCATCTTCACTGCTAGGTAAGAGAGAGAGTGTGTTAACGCTCATGGAACTTCACATCTAAGGAGAAGGCGAGCACAAAGAACTGTTAATGATTAAGTTAGCAATGAAAATGAATACGTATTCATATTACTTCAGTAGACATGTATCATAGAATGTCTAAGAAATTTGGGAAGGTTGGGTTTATGGCAGGATAAGACATTTCATTACTAGCTGTATACCCAGATCAGTGCCCGGCGCCTACAATAGACTGAACAAGCCCTGACATTACTCTCATTTTTGTTCCTCCATGAGGGCTGGAGCTGTCTGTGCTGCTCACATATCAGTATTTATTAAGTGATAATGTTTTCTCCAGGACAAGACCACCTACGCTCCTGGTCCCATATCCTGACCCACAGAGCTAGACCACAGTGAACTCAGACATTCTTGCAGGGCAGTTGGTTGGTTTCCATTTAGGGAAGTGTAGGATGCTATCAGGGGACTGCTTTGATCCCAGCCTCCCACTTACCTGAGATGTAGACCTCGTTTTTTAATGTCACACAGGCAAACTCCACCCACTTCTTATTCTCACTCTCCAGCTCGTGCTCTGTCAGTGGAAGCTTGGCCACCTCCAGACGACTGCGCCTCAGGGGATCCAGGCAGGTTACCTCTGCCACAAATCGTTCCTCTTTGGTACAGCCGCCAATAATCATGAACACCTCAGACTGGAACTCGTGCATCCTGGGCTTGGTACGCTCTGAAATAATCTAGAAATCAAGGAGAGGATGTGTGGGCAGAGGGAACACAGCACGATAGTTAGTGCTGAGCTTAGGCTGTGGAACCACATAAGCGGGTCCCAATCCCCACCTCTACCATTGTTGGCCTCGTGACTTCTCCTTGACCATGGTTTCATCCTCTGTGCAACAGGCTTTTGATGCTAACTACCCAGTGGGTTTGTCGTATTAAATGGCATAATTCACGGAATGTGTTGACCCAGGGCCTGCTGTGTAACAGGTACCGAATAAACTGTTACCTGTCATTTTTGTTGCTGCTGTAAGACAAAGGTCTATTTGCCATCAAATGCACTTCCTGCCTCTTCTCTACTGCCTGCTCTGAAACCTGAACTCATGGAATGAAAGTCAAAGTTAACATTTACTCAATACCTATTGCCATAATGTGAAAAAAGGAAGACTAGGATGGCAGGCCCATGGGGAGGAGCTGTCACACATCACCCTTCAGAAGGTCTTTATTGGGAGAGAGAGAATGAGTGTGTGTGTGAGTGTGTTATGAGGGGTTGGGGAGACAAAGACAGAGAGTCTTTGCTTCAAATCCCAAGAAGAAAAGGTGTTTCTGACTCATGGATGTTCAGGAGCTAGGCAAGCTTCACACAGGCACTACAGTCTGTCCTATCCTACCTGCCAAGGGTCATGGAGCAGGCAGAAGGAAGGACCAGAAGCTTGTCCTGCTGGTACAAGGGGAGGGCCTACCAGTCTGTAGCACAGAATGCTTTTTTTTTTTCTTTACCAACTGTTTGTTCGAGAAAGATAGCTGGGGACATGGGAGGCTCATTTGGGGGGGAAGAAGCAGTAAGAGGATCTGTGTT
Source organism: Peromyscus leucopus (assembly GCF_004664715.2). Classification (NCBI taxonomy): domain Eukaryota; kingdom Metazoa; phylum Chordata; class Mammalia; order Rodentia; family Cricetidae; genus Peromyscus; species Peromyscus leucopus. The sequence continues at coordinate 3,274 of NW_023504168.1, forward strand.
CTAATAGTCACTATACACCAAGCCCTAGGCCAAGCCCACTATATAATATTACAGTGATGAGTTTATGGAGATGCTCACTGATGCTACTAACATTCCCTAGTAGAAGGAAGAGGGCCTTTATCTGGGAGTCCAACCGTTATTTGTCTCCTGCTCTCCTCCATCTGCAAGTGATCTTGGGAAACACTACAGCAAACAGGAAGTCATTGGATAAGTGAAAATGGGACTCTATGGTGCAGTTCGCACAACATCACCATTCATAATGAGGTGAGACCTTTCAGGGATGCAGCTGCCCGGGGGTCACCCCTCACCTATGCTCTGTAAGTAAGTACAATAAACTATTAGCTCACCAAGCTGAGCTTCAGTGGAAACGTTATTTTCGTCTGCCATTAGTGTCCTCTCTAGAGTGAATCTGGTAGTTTGTGTCTCCCCACGAAAAGCTCACAAAGCATCAGCCAACACCCCACATTTGCTCTTCCAGAAATTTTGTTTATTATTTGTTTTTCTGTGCTAAAGAGCCAGATCCAGTCAATTTTGCATCCCCGGTTTTTTACTTCCAACTGTGGCCATAACATTTGTTAGCTGTGAGTTCAAAGGAAGAGCGGGGAGACAGGAGACAGGATAAATCCTCACCACTGTGTTGAGCCTGAGAGCATAGACAGTAGAAAGTCCACAGAGTAAGGAGGGGAGCAGTGGACCAGAGAACTTGGAGACACTTGAAGGTACCAAGGACTTAAGCAATGAGTTGGTGCCATAGATACACTCTGCTTCTCTGCAGCTTTCTTCCCAACATCAGTCTGATTTCTGTCCCCAAACCTTCCATCCCCACAGCTGAGGCACAGGCTACAACACAAGCTGGTCACCTTTGTTCAGTGAGAATTTTGGTGCTGTAGGCAAGGCTTCAAGGACAGTCTTATAATTTACTATGAGGACATCCCTTTTCCTCTAATGGATTCTTAGCACCAAGAACAGTATCTGGGTCTTGTGGATTTCTAAGAGTCAGTGGATGGATGGATGGATGGATGGATGGATGGATGGATGGATGGATGGATGGATGGACAGACCGACAGACAAATGGATAGACGGATGAATGGATGGATGGGCAAGACAGGTCACCAAGGTCCCTGTCTACTACTATTTTTTACAATACAAATCACTGTGGTACCCAGTCTCTACAATGACCTCAAGTAATGTCTTCCTCCAGGAACTCAGAGCCCATATAATTCCTTCTATACTGGTCCAGAATCAGTCTCTCTAACCAAAAGATTACAGCAGAAATGGTGTTCTACCAGACTACTAAAGACACTAAAGCCTTCATATCGATTGCTTTCTCAGTCTTTCTTAGGTAAGTTGCTCTGGAAGAATGCCATCTGCTATGTAGATGACCACATGGCAAGAAGCCACAGCTTCAAGCCAATAGCCAGTCAGGAACTGATGCTTGCCCGCAATACTGTGAATGAGTATCATGTGAAAGTTCTGATCTCATCTGAACTTTGAGATTGCTGAAGTCTAAGCCAATAGATAATAGATGAACCAACACCTGGTAAGAGACTTTAGTCAGAGCAACCCAACTGGGTTTTACTTTCTTCTTTTTCCTTTTGCAGTGTAGGATTGAACACAGGGCATCATGCATGTGAGGCAAGAATTCTACCATGGATCCACATCCCTGCCTGCTGCTTTAAACTGTGAAATTGTAGGGTAATTCATTATGTAGTGATTCCATATGGGGTAATAATGGTAGGAGAAAGAAAGGTCTCAAATCAATGTCTTCAACTTCTTCTTTAAGAAACTAGAGAGGGAAAAACAACAAATCCAGAAAGTAAACAGAAAAAAAGAATTCTATCAGGATCAAAATAGAAAGAAAATTAAATAGAAAAAAAACAGAGAAAATAAAATGAAATCAGAAATTAGTTTATTGAGAAAAGTCAACAAAATGTATGATATATCTAGCAAGACCAATGGTGGAGGGGGGCACAGAGAGCCACTATCTGGAATTTAAGATGCTGCATCACTATAGATTCTATAGACAGTACAGATTCACATCACTACATAGTCTACAGATAGTATTGATGATGAGGGGAAATTATGAACAGCCTTATGTCAACAAATCCACTACTTGTATGGATGGAAAAATTCTCTGCAACTCAGTTTGAGAAGAAACAGACAACATGAGCAGCACTGTACCTGTTAGCATGATGTGATTTGAAGTGAAAATCTCCTCTCCAGGTTGGCCAAACCCTGTAATACCAAACACTCAGGATACCTGTGAAGGACAGACAAGTAGCAAACTGTTCTAAGAACAACCAAGAAATACGGAGATCCACACAGATAAAGGACATCCTCCAGAGGAGTAGCAGACAGATACGATTCCTGAACAACTTTGGGCTGAGGTTTCTACTGTACCCTGCAGATGAGGTTTGGAACTTTCACACGGTGATAGGCACATATGAGGCTTCGTGAGTGTAAATCAACAGCAAACTCTCCCTACACTATAGCTTCCTGGTGAGCTTGCTCCTCCACTAAAGCCAGCCTTGTCTTTACAAGATTCTGAGTGAAAAACATCTTCAAAATTTGCAAAGGAGAACAGGTAAGAACAAATGCTTTCTTGGTGCCCATTTTGTCGTCCATAAACATCGACGTTCATAACACACCAGAGATTCCTCCTAAGATCTAGAGATGAAAAGCCCAGGAGCACCCAGTTCCTACTATAACAAGCTGCAAGTTTAGAATATTTACGAAATAATGAATTCAATGGTTACCATGTGGCATTTGGTGTCATGAGCAAAGATTGAGCCAATGGCCATAAGAACACAAAGGGTTCTCTGGAGAAGGTGACCTCGGATTGAATTTTGGAGTAGAAGCAGAAGTCAAGAACAGGAAGAAGGAAGCATTTAGACAGTATTCGCCTTGTCCTGAAGGCTGGAAAGACATATCCTTTGAGGGAGCTGGACACAGTACATCAAAACCGCAGCAGAATGTATACATCAACAACTAAAGAAAACAGAGACCATGAATTTGAGCATAAGGGAGATACAGGAGAAGAGCTAGAGGGAGGACATGGGAAGGGGGAAGTGTTGTGATTGTATTTTAATTGAAAAATGGATTTTAATTAAATTTGTTTTTAATTTTTAAAAGCAAAATACAAACATACACAGTAAAAGTGTGTGGTAAATGATGCCAGAGACCTGGGTAGGAGGTATTTTAGTGGATCAGAGCTCAGGGAGCTTTAGGAGAAAGAGTGGGTGGCTTCCTGGAAGTGATGGAGAGCCAGTGAAAAATCAGGCCAGGAGCAAAGTCCACACTGCATCTTCCACCATCCCAGGAGTGGGGATGAGTTGGCGGGAGACCAGACAGGGAGCCCATTGATGAGGTCTAGAAACTTTCTATAAGTTCAGGAAAGAAATGATAGACTCTGGATCTAGGCAATGTCAGACTAGAACAACAGATACAAATTCTCACGAGAGTGGGAGAATTTAAGGAAGTGGATGGGACCACACACAACTGGGCAGAGGAAGGTCACAGGCACCATGCCGAGAGGTTTCCATTTCTCACTAAATCCTCCCCACAGCTGTGTGAAGATGTGCTATCATCCTCACTGCACAGATCAGGGATCCCCAGCTTCTGGGACGACTGACTTCTGCTTGCTGTCCTGGGAATTTGTGAGCAAGGGTCACTTGCATTTCTGAGAGCCCTGGCTAACTCCTTACATTGGTGATGAAATGCAGCAACCTCTCACATCCAACCTACCTCATTGCCAGAGAGGTAGTACATCCTGGCTTCCTGCAGCAGTGGGAAGACCTCAGGACACTGTCTAATGAGAGGATCTGCTTCAACCATCTCCACGAAGTACCACGGGTCCAGAAGCGGTAAGCGCACGTTCTCGAGAACACAAGGGAGGAGGCAGAGTCGTTCTGACTGTTTGTGCTGGACCCAGCTCATCACGGTCTCAAACACCTGAGCCTCCTCGGTCACACAAAGGTCATCACTCTTCAAGATGTGATACAAGGTATCCACCGGAAGTTCCAGGAACTCCTCAGAGTTCAGAATCTGAACGAAGTTTTGAATGATGTAACTTTGAACTTGCATCTTTAAACTGTCCAACGAGTGTGTATCCGCCAGCCTCAGTATTCCAATGCAATTTTCTGGGTTCAAGGCTTCTGTGAGGAAGCTGGCACAGGCGTCCACCAGCTGCAGAAACTAACAAAAGAGAGGGAGCCAGGAAGTGATTAGTCCACAAGAACATTGATCAGTGTGTGCCAGCAAAAACTTAGAAACAGCCTAATGTCCAACAGCACAGTCACACAGCCAGCAGCTCCACGAATAATTTAAAAACATAAGATTACATTAAGTCACGTGGAGAACGTAATGTGTTGGGTTTTCAAATCAGTTCACTAAACCTGATCAAACGTCTGGATTTACTTTTGTGTATTTTGTAGTGCTGGGGGTGGAACACGCAGCATCGCACGTGCTAAGCAAGTGCTCTCCCTGACATCGAGCTATTTTCCCTAAATTTAAGCCTCTAGATCTAATCATCAATTTACAGAAAAAATATAGAAGTAGACATACGATAGCATGAACATCCATTCTGCCACATCTAGATGGTGGAAACTCCATGGAACAACTGGTTTGATTTCTTCTGTAAATATGCTACAGGTGCAAAACAGGAAGAGAAGGAGGAGGCAGTGTAGATCAAGAGCTCTGCCTGCATCCATGAGTCCATGTGGAGCACAAACTAGGTTCAGTAGCTTGTTTTTAAAAAGGGGGGATCATGAAGTTGGGAGGAGGGATGAAGGGTCAGGGTGGGTCCTGAAGGAGTTAGAGGAGAAATAGTGTGTAAATATGATCAAGAAACATTATATGCATGTATAAATTATCACAGAATACAAATGTTAAAGAGGAGAGATTTAGGAGATATATCAACTTCCTACCAAGTATGAACCATATTGGATGCCCCATCTAAGCAACTAATTAAGTCAGAGAAATGTTTACAAGCACTGATATTTGGAGACATG
>NW_023504169.1:0-26511 GCF_004664715.2 Peromyscus leucopus
AGTTTTTCTGGTTGGTCAAAAGGGCTTGGTTCAGGAATGAGCCAGAAAGGAGCTTAAATCCCCATTCTGCATGTGTGATGTGAGTTCAGCAATGGATGCTTGATGCCAGAGGGTTTGTGAAAAGAGGGCAGCATACCATGCTCATTTGCAGGGAGGATGTATGTAAAATGGCTCTGGTGCATCCTAACTCAGTAATAAAGGATAGTCATTTTCTGAATCGTTTCTATGAAGCTAGCAAATCTTAAAATTTAGGGTGTGACACTGAACAGGCCATTTCTGACATCTGGGGAAGACGGAGTGCAGTGGCCTATGCCTGTAATCTCAGCACCTGGGATACTAAGGCATGAGAGTAAACTATGCAAGATCAACCTGAGTGCTCCAGATAACAAGGCCTTGTCTCTTAACAGAAACAAACAAAACCTGTGGGAAAGCACAAGTTTTGTGGCTGGTTCTCCTCTGCTCCTTTTATTGAGCAGAGCCCCCAAACATGTGTGGATCTTATACTCACTTCAGATTCGTCCTTGGCTAGATTTTTTCCAGAATATGTCATTTTTTCAAAGGTCATTTTCAATGGGATTATTTCCCTGATTTTTTTTTCTCAGTCTCTCATGGGCATGCTAAATTTGTTATCATGTCACTTTGCTGAAAGTGTTTTTTAACACTAAGAGCTTTGTAGTGGTGAAGTCTTTCTGGTTTTTCATGTGCAAATAATGATACTTTTACTTTTTATTTTACTATTCATAATCTTTCAATTCCTTTTCTTGTCTTATTGTGCTAGCTAAGACTTCAAACACTGCATTGAATAAGAGTGGAGAGACAGGGCACCCTTGTCTTGCCTCTGATCGTAGTGGGAATGCTATGTGTTTTCCCATCACTTGGCATGATTTTGGCTATAGGTTTGTCATATAAAAGCTTTAGTATGTTTCCTCCATTTCTGCTCTATTCAGGGGTTTTGCCATGAAAGGATGATGGGTTTTTGTCAAAGGACTTTTGCGCATCTCTTCAGATGATCGTGTGAATTCTGTCCTTGAGACTATGTCATCCATTGCCTTTACTGATTTTCATAGGTTGAACCATTAGGCGTCTCTGAATGACGCTAATTTGATCATGGTGGATGCTCTTTTTCACGTGTTCTTGAATTCACTTTGCATCTGTGTTCATTGGGGAGCTTGGTCTGTGGATATCTTTTCTTGTGTAGCTTGAACGTAACTGGCCCCCATAATCCCATAGGGAGTAGTACCATTAGGAGTACTTTGTTGGAGTGGGTATAGCCTTGTAAGAGGAAGTGTGTCCCTGTGGGGGCGGGCTTTGAGGTCTCTTTTGCTCAAGCTTCCCTCAGTGTGACAGTCAGTCAACTTCCTGTTGCCTGAAAGATGTAGAACTCTCAGCTCTAGCACCATGTCCGCCTGCATGCCACCATGCTCCCCATCATGATAATAATGGACTGAAACTCTGAAACTGTAAATGAGCCACCCACCACCCCAATTAAATGTGTTCTTTATAAGAGTTGCCATGGTCATGATGTCTCTTCGCAGCAATAAAAACCTGAACTTTTATATCTGTGTTTGTGATCAGTGTAATACTGGCTCCATACAAAGAGCTTGGAAGCAGCCTTCCTTTCCTGATTTATAGAAGAATTTTAGAAACGTTGGTTTTAGTCCCTCTTTTAAGATCTGGTAGGATTATGCAGTGAGTCCATCTGGACCTGGGCTTATTTTAGTTGGGAGAGTTTTTATTACTGCTCCAATTTTATTATCTAAGTCTTTTTTTTTTTTTTTTGATGTACAGTCCTGGCTGTCCTGGAACTCACCACATAGAACAGGCTGGCCTTTAGATGCACAGAGATTCCATGGCCTCTACCTCCCAAGTGCAGGGATTAAAGGCATGCACCATGAACCATGACACCCAGCCGTAAGTATTTATATCTCACTTGGTTTTTGTTTTGTTTTGTTTTGCTTTTTTGTTGGCTAAATGACCTATCTCTTCATGGGAATGAGAAACTGAACTCACAAACTATCATTGTTTTGGAATTAATATGTGACTTCATATCTTATAGTACTTGCTTTATGAAACTGAATGCATCTGTGTTCTGGGTATATATGTTTAGAATTGTGTTGTCTTCTTAATGGACTGTTCCCACAATCAGTATAAAGTGGTCTTCTTTATCTCTTCTGCCTAGTTTTGATTGGAATCTATCTTGTCAGATATTATGGCATCCATGGTTCCATTTCTTGGACCTGTTTCCATCCTTTCATGCAAGGTGGTGCCTTTCTTTTGGGTGGAATGTACTTCTTGGAGATGGCAAAAAGAAAGAGCGTGTTTTCTAAACCATTCTGAGAGCCTACAGGTTTTTATTTCTTTATTTTAGTTGTTTGTATATGTGCATATATGTATGGTAGTATGTGCGCATAAGTGCAGGTGCCCATGTAGGCCAGAAGAGGGTGTTGGATCCCTCTGGTGCTAGAGTTACAGGCAATTGTGAGCCAGTTGACTTGGGTGCTGGGAACTGAACTTGAGTCCTCTGTAAGAGCAGTACATACTCTTAACCACTGAGCCATGTCTCTAGCTCTAGTTTATGGTTTTTATTGGAGAACTGAGGCTATTAACATTGAGAGTTATTATTGAAAGGTAAATCGGTCCTATTCTCTGTCTTTTAATGTGCTTTCTTTGCTCTATAGGTTTAGATTTTTAACTATTAGAAAACTCAGAGAGTTCTTTCCTGGCCTTGTCTATTTGGTGTTCTGTCTTCCACTTTGACTTTGATAAGCACCTCTTCCCCTAGATTTAGGGAATTTCCTTCCATGATTTTTATTGAAAAATGTTTCCTATACCTTTAGTATGAGAATCTTCTTCTATGACTATAATTCCTAGATTTTTGTCTCTTTATGACATTCCCAAGAGCTCACATGTCCTGTTCATACTTGAATAAAAAATTTCAAACATGGTTTTTACCGAATGACTGAATTCTTCTAGCTTGTCTTCAAACTATGATATTCTGTCCTCCATATGATCCATTCTCTTAGTGAGGCTTCGTACTGTCTTTTATTTGATTTATTGAAATTTTTACTTCCAGTATTGAAGGGACTCTAGCCTGCCTGAGCATGGCAAACATGGCTCTGGCAGGCCTTACCGTTCTCCCATTCCCTCTGCCTTGCTAAACCATTAGATTGCATTCCTAAAGCTAGCCACCAAGGTCTACTCCCTTATTTGGCCACTTCCTCCTCCAGAGACTGACTATTAAGGTCCAGTTATCAAAGTATTGAAGTTCAGCCCTTTGGCTCACCTAATTAACATGCCCAATCAAAATTAAACACCTTATTCTAACACGGGTTTCCCGTTGTATCTTTATAAACTGCCATTTTCCTACAGGCCACATCCGTCTCCTCTCTATCCAGAGGCAGTCCTTTGTCCCTGGGGCAAACATCTCTCCCCTGCCCCCTTGCTCCCTTCCCCTTCTCCCTTCTCCTCTGTCCCTGTCTTTATCTCCTATTCCCCACCATTTGCCCCTCTGGGGCAAATAAATCTCCTTTGTGCTGAGAACTGGGTCATGGGAGTTGGGAGCCAACCCTTTCCAGTATCATTTCAGTTTTTGGGTTTTTTTTTTTTTCAGTATTTCTGTATTTTTATTGAATTTTTTTTTTGTATCCTAAATTGACTTCCTTATTTTGGTCATTTATTTGTTGATGATCTCTTAAAAGTCATTCCAGAGTTTTTTTTTTCTGTCCTGTTAAAATTTGCTCAGTAGTTTATTCATGCTCTCTTCCAATTCTTTGAACACATTTATAATTGTTCTTTGGGATTACTCCTCTGGAATGTCATGTAAGTTGTGATGGATAATCCTGGTTGTCAGCTTGACCACATCTAAAAACTAAAACATCAACTAAAAACCCAAGTATCTGGGCGTGCTCATGAGGGGCTTTTCTTGGTTGAATTATTTGAAGTTGGAAGACCCCACCCTAGATGTGGGCCACATCTTCTAGTGGTAGCCTATATAAAAGAACATGAGAGAAGGAAGCTTTTTCTTGTTGCCTGCTTGCCCTGAATCTTGCTGACAAGTTCATCTGTCCTGCTGCTGAGGCATCCCTTCATTGGTGTTAAAACCTACTTCTTCAGGATTCCAATGTAAACTGAAGACCAGCTGGGACATCCAGCCTGGTGGACTGAACAACTGTCAGATTCTTGGCCTTTCCATCATGAGGTAAGCATCGTTGGACTAGCCAGACCACAGCCAATGCACCACTCTAATAACCCCTTTTCAATAATACAGATTCATTCTATCAGTTCTGTTCCTCTAGAGAACCCCAATTAATATATAACCATTATTACCATTACTAGGAGACTGATAATTTTTTCTTAAAGATTTATTTGTTTTATGTTATATGTGAGTGCTTGAATGCATGAACATTTACAGTATAAATGTGTGGTACCTGTGGCACACAGATGGGGGCATCAGATCCTCTGGAACTAGAGTTACAGGTGTTTGTGAGCTGCTATGTACCAGGTCCTCTGTGAAAGCAGCAAATGCTCTACCCATTGAGAAACTTCTCCAGTCCTCAGGACTGGTGATTTTTAGAGAAGATACATTGCTTTTGTTTTTGGAGAAGGACCTACTCATTTGGAGTTAGTTCATTGGTTGAGTCCTTTGGTATAAGTTTCTGTCCTACTTGTTTCTGAGTGGGTGTTTGAATCTATACTTGCTTGTAATCTGTTTTATCTGGTTTTGGATTGGACATGTGATGCTTAGGGAGATTGGGGAAGGTGGCTGATTTGTGGTAGAGTAGCTGAGGTAATTCCATGTCATTTAGGGGCACATAGTCTCCGACTCATAATGAGACATTCTTCATAGTTTTAGGTGTATCAGTTCTGTAGAAGTGTCTCTCCAAACACAAGCATGTGCATATGTTCTGCATGAAGAGAGGAGTAGGGTGCGGGTCAGCTATGTGCAGCACCTCAAAAGTGAGTGCTTGCTAACCCAAGTGCTGCTGAGTGGATGAGAGTGCCAGGTCAACAGTTTCCTCATTTGCCCCACAACTTAGAGTTGAGAGAGGCTCTTAGCTAGGCTCCGAGCAACTATTCTAAGCAGGTGGCTATAAACTCTGTCACGTTCTTCCTTCAAGAGCTGCAGGCAATAAAGATGAGGTTGCTGTCCTAAACATGTCTGTCATCTTGACTGCCAGACAGTAGACCAGACTTTGACCACTCTCTAGAATGGTGGTGAGGAGCTTCAACTTCTGGGCTCAGATTGCTCCATCAATCGACAAGGACCTCATGGAACAACCTCAAAGAAACAGAATTGAGACCAAACTTTGACCAGAAACTTGCTGAATTACACACAATTCTCACCCCTCCCACAACCTTTTCCTCTACTTAAAACCAAAACTCAGCATCTGAGGCAAGAGGCTGGGACCTAGCCAACTCTGGCATCCCACCTCCCACCACATCGAATTGTGTGGAGAGCCTGCTTGCTTCTGAGGTGAGGAGCTGGCACTAGCTGACCCCTGCACCCTACTCCTCTCTTCATGGCAGAACAGTATGCACATGCTTGTGTGTTTGGAGGAGACACTTCTACAGAACCTGATACCACCCCTAAAACCTATGAAGAATGTCTCATTATGAGGTCGGAGACTATGTGCCTCTCTGACTACACAGGAAAATCAGCCCCGGGGAGCTTTGAAAAATATTGATTCACTAGCCTAGCTCTAGTCATTCCGAAGCTACCCATTTTAGGAGCTCAATGATAGATGTTTACCCTCCAGGTGACATTTTCCTTTAGAATTGTTTTGCTCTGTTTTTAAACATTCTGTTAGATCCTAAACCTGTCACCTTAAGATCTGGTCATTCCAAGCTCACAGCCTGAAGAAGTCAGGTCATGTTCCTCCACAGCGCCCCCTTTCCCTGATAGAGTTAAGAAGCCATGCTGGGCTGTAGTTTTATAACCCCAAATTTAGAATTCTACCCAGTACCTGGCTCACCTTGTAACTATCCTAGAAAATCCTGTGAGACTTCCCACCAACCCCTAAAAGGATATCGAAGTCAGATAATTTCCTTTGTTTTGGGGACTTTCTCTGAAGGCTGTTCTCTGGGTCTCCCAGCCCTGTCCCCCCCTCTTCTCCCATCCCCCACATCTGCGCCCACATCCTGTCCACAGCAGTTATATTTCTTTTACTTCGAGCTTCAGAGGAAAAGCTGTTGTAGGTCAGGCCACTTTGGGTCAGAGGTCTGTCGGTGAAGCTGTAGGTGGGACCCAAATAAAGAGAAGAAAGGGCAGGACCCAGTCCAGGAGGAAGGATGGGTGGGTGGACAGACAGAGATCCAGACCGGTGGACAAGAGGATGGACATAGTTGGGTGGACTGAATGGGGACCACAGTGGGGACCAAACCAAGCTGAAGGCCCAGACACAGTCGGAGTTCTTTCCTGCCAGCTCTTGACAGGCACGCTTGAAATCAGACGACAGGTTGGCGGGGACCATGGCCACTGTTTTACAGATACAGAGTGTCTTAGGGTGGGACAAAGTATTCACAGCACCTGGACAATGTCCTTCCAGCTTCTATGCTCAGAAACTTGTTTGCTCTCTCCCCATTGGACAGAAATGTTTTCCTGTCTGTATTTCTAGATCATTTAGCCAGTTCGGTTTTTTTTTTTTTCTAGTTTATATTTAACGCACTGACTCATAACAGTAACTGTTTTCTATGTTTCTGGTGTTGTGCTAAATGCTGTGCAGACATTGTGTACGTTTTTCCTCAAACTACGCTCAAGACAGGCATTATGAGTCCCACTTTACCAACTAGACTTAAGGCTCTTAAGTCACTTGCCAAAGACAACCCGACTTAGCATAGTATGTGTAGTTATCATAGATGTGTCTATTTCTTCATGCCAACATCTGATTGTCTTATTTTATTTTATTTTATTTTTAGTAAGAATTTTTTTATTCATTTTTACATACCAAAGATCACCCTCTTCCCTCCTCCTACCCCTCCAGCCTCCCCCTCCCAACCCACCTCCCCTTCCCTCCTATAAGAAGGTAAGGCCTCTCATGGTAAGGTACATTTATAGAGGCAGGTCCAAGCCCCTCTCCCTGCCTCAAGGCTGTGCAAAGTGTCCCATCATAGAAGTGGGCTCCAAAAGGCCTGCTCATGCACCAGGGATGGATCCTGATCCTACTGCGAGGGACCCCTTAAGCAGATCAAGCTACACAACTGTCTCGCTATGCAGAGGGCCTAGTCCAGTCCTGTGGAGGCTCCACAGGTGTTGGTCTAAATTTCACAAGTTCCCACTAGTTTGGTTTGGTTGTCTCTGTAGGTTTCCTCATCATGATCTTGATGCCCCTTGCTCATAGAATCCCTCTTCTCTCTCTTCAAATGGACTCCTGGAGCTCAGCCTGGTGCTTGGCTGTGGATCTCTGCATCTGCTCCCATCAGTTACTGGAGAAAGGCTCTATAATGACAGTTGGGGTATTCACTGATCTGATTACTAGGGTAAGCCAGTTCAGGCACCCTCTCCACTATTCCTAGTAGTCTAACCTGGAGTCATCCTTGTGGACTCCTGGGAACTTCCCTAGCACCCAGTTTCTCCCTATCCCCATCATGTCTCCCTCTATCATGGTATCTCTCTCATTGCTTTCCCACTCCATCCCTGTTCCAGCTCAACCATCCCGTTCCCTTATGTTCTCATCCCCCATCCCCTACCCTCCATTGCCCACCCCACATCTGATTGTCTTAATAACATTTGTAGGGACTCATGTCCTCATTCCTGCTACTATGATCTCTTATACTGTAAGTAATCTATTCAAATTCTGCTTGGTCCTGTCTCAGCAAGTTTGTTCTGTTGCTAGCAACTCCACTGATTCATAGTTACCATGTTGAAATTAATATATTTCAGCTGGATGGTGCACGCCTTTAATCCCAGCACTTGGGAGGCAGAGGCAGGTGGATCTCTATGAGTTCGAGGCCAGCCTGGGCTACCGAGTGAGTTCCAGGGAAGGTGCAAAGCTACACAGAGAAACCCTGTCTCGGAAAAATAAATAAATAAATAAATAAAATAATAGTATACTTCAAAATGCATTAGTAAAAACCATTCAAAAATGTGAGCCAGTCTTGTACTCTGGCCTTTTACCCTCTAGGTGTAACTTGTTCACCCTGTGGTCTCACCCTGTGGTTGTCCTGGAGTGGACACTATACTTCAGCAAATTAACTGACAAGAAGTTACAGTGCTAGCCAGATCTGTGGTGATGGTAACGGAACAATTGACAGTCCCCTTAGTAGAAGAAGAAGCATCGGGATCCTCAGCTGGTAGTCTGCCCTTCAGTCCTTCCTGCTATCCCCCTGTCACATGGAATCTTGGGAAATGCTAGAGCCTATAGAAAGGAGGGCTAAGAGCTGGGATTATTGCTTAGCATGTATGAGGCCCAGGGGTGTGTGTGGGGATGTAATTGGTTGTTTTTGATTTTTTTTACTCTTTACTTTTTGGGAGGCCTGATACCCAGCTCCCAAATAAATACACGGAGGCTTATTATTACTTGTGAATGCCCAGCCTTAGCTTGGCTTGTTGCTAGCCAGCTTTTCTTAAATTATCCTGTCTACCTTTTGCCTCTGGGTTTTATCTTTTTTCTATTCTATATACCTTTCCTTAATTCTTACTATGTGGCTGGCTGTGTAGCTGGGTGGCTGGCCCCTGGTGTCCTCTTCTTCTTTTTTGCTTCTTGTTTTTTTCCCCCCTCTTACATTCTTCTCCTTCTATTTATTCTCTCTGCCTGCCTGCCCCCCTATTTCTCTCCCCTGCCCAGCTATCGGCCATTCAGCTCTTTATTAGACCAATCAGGTGTTTTAGACAGGCAAAGTAGTACAGCCTCACAGAGTTAAACAAATGCAACATAAAAGAATGCAACACATCTTTGCATCATTAAACAAATGTTCCACAGCATAAACAAATGTAACGCATCTTCAACTAATATTCCACAACAGGGAGGGTTGTTGTAATGAAAGGAGGACTCCACGGTACAACTTCCATGAGGTCATCCATGTTGGGGTGGGACTTGAGTGATGCAGCTATGGGGGGCAGGGAGGGTCACCCATCGCAGTATCTAGAGCTGGCTCTCCCAATCCATGAAACCCACATTTATTAAAGATGACTCCAGTAGCACATAGTGCACTGAAAGCCCATGGTGTAAAGTATTGAAAGAACTTTTTTTGTTTGCTTGCTTGTTTGTTTGTTTTTCAAGACAGTGTTTCTCTGTGTAGCCCTGGCTGTCCTGGAACTCACTCTGTAGCCCAGGATGGCCTTGAATTCACAGAAATCCGCCTGCTTCTGCCTTCCGAGTTGGTGCTGGGATTAAAGGCGTGTGCTGTTACCACCCAGCTGTATTTAAAGAACTTAAAAAGATAAATGCATCTGACACTTCTGATTCACCTCTTGGGAGAAGCAAGCCAGTCAGCAGCTTTCATCCATAGCTCCTGCCTCTGCTCCTGCTTGAGTTCCTGCCCTGACTTCTCCCAGAGATCCACTGTGATCGGGAAGTGTAAGCCAAATAAGCCCTTTCCTCTGCAAGTTGCTTTTGGTTGTGGTGTTTATCACAGCAATAGAAAGCTAACTAGAACGCCTACACTTCCGGAAGTAACCCCCAACCAATCATGCTCTGTGAATGAGCCCAATAAACTAATTTTCCAAGTTGGAACTTGTGGAATTGTGTCCATTGTTGGTTGTGCTCTCTAGGGCGAATAGACATGTATTCTGTCTCCCTGGGAGAAGCTTACAGGCAGCCAGTAGTTATTGTGTCTTTTAAAGTGAACACCGTTGGCATTCTCTTTATTATTGTATCAGATGAGCTATTGTAGCTGTAAAAATACAAATAAGACATGAACTTGCTAATAATTTGAAATTTGCTTTGTCAGTTTAACCTGCTGTGTGATGATGTTTATTTTTCTGATCGGATACAGCACTCAACCATGCTCCCTGTGACTTCTCAGGGTGGTGTTTATCAGACATTAGCCCATTCCCCCTTGGCTTCATCTGTTTTTGTTGAACACCAGCAATAAAATTCATTTTTATGGCATGTGACATGATATATATCTACACAAAGCGATATATGCATAAACAGTTAATACAAACATGAATTATAGCACACACACAATTTCTGGAAGGTTAAAAAAAAGCCTGCTTTCTTCTCTTTTTCCAGTATTAGGGGATCAGATCCAGTATTGTACATGCTAGGCAGTACTCTATCACTGAGTTACACCCTGGCCCAAAGTCTGCATTTAAACTCATCATTACTTGAGAGCTTATTCCCTGGATACTTAGGTCTGTAATCAAGTCCTCTATGAAAGAAATGCTTTGATTTCTTTATTTCTAATACTTAAATTTAATATTTTTTTATTTTAAACAGTTACCATAAGTTTGAGAAATATAGGCACTAAATTGAAAAAAATCAGTGTGTGTTTCATTAAGAATAAAGGACTGGGCTAAAGAGATGGCTCAGCAGTTAAGAGCACTGACTGCTCTTCCAGAGGACCCAAGTTCAATTCCCAGCACCCACATGGCAGCTCACAACTGTCAGTAACCCCAGTTCCAGGGGGGACTCAACACCTTCACACAGACATACATGCAGGCAAAACACTATATTAAACAAAATAAAAATAAATAAATTAAAAAAATAAAAGCAGTTCACCTTTGGGGCTGGAGAGATGGCTCAGAGGTTAAGAACACTGGCTGCTCTTCCGAGATCCTGAGTTCAATTCCCAGCACCCACATAGTGGCTCACAACCATCTGTAATGAGATCTGGTGCCCTCTTCTGGCCTGCAGACAGAACACTGTATACATAATAAATAAATAAATCTTTAGAAAATAAAAAAAATAAATAAAATGAAACGGACTGCTTTCAAGGCACCCTCTACGATACTGAGCCTGGAGACCCAGTGACGCTGCCTCAGTTTCCTCTTTGTGGCACTGCAGACCAAGTGGCTTGAAGGTGGATCAGATCCAAAGGAGGGTCTAGGAAACCCACGTAACTTGGCAAAGTTTGAACATTTTGTCTTCATAGAATGTCCCAGGCTCACCTAACAGAAATGTATCTGTACTTTAATGCTTGAAAAAAATCCAAACCCACAGAAAAGTAGAGGTTTTTTTGGGGGGGGGGTGGACAATGAGAGACTTCTTGTGTTCATTCCCAGCTGCTTGATCTGTCACGGAGGTTCTTGTTTTAAGCACCCATTTGGCATCAGCATTTATTTACTACAGCAAAACTGCAGTCTACCAAATGCCAAATCGAACTTGTGTTCTGTGTCTGTTTAATTATTAAGCCTTATTAATTTATATGTCTTCTTCTTGCTTTGATTGCAGCAGTAGTCTTATGTAGTCAGAAGTTTTCTCCGGTCCTGCGGAATCTCCCCCACCTGCACCCCGCAGCTGCTTGGTTCCAAATACCTTTACCTTTACATCTTGCTTCTCCTGGTGGTGGCTAGCAGTGTCTCCTCGGCTCTCTTATTTTTTTTCTCTCTTATCTCTCCAGTTGGAAGGTCCTGCCTAACCTTATTCTGCCTCACCATTGGCCAAACAGCTCTATTTATCAACCAATCATAGCAACACATTTTCACAGCATACAGAATGACATCACCCATCAGTCTTATTTTGAAAAATTAAATTGTTTCTTTTTCAATACTCTAACCTAGTTTGGATCTTCATGTATGTATACCCTGACTACTTCTTTTTTTTTTTTCTATTCTTCACTTACAAACCCCCATTAAACATTTGGTTCACTGTAGATCCTTGTGATTATTTATTATTTGTATTTAAGAAAGGCATTCTGGGTGATCTCCTTTTTCTCTGGGTTGTAACTGTTTTCCCCATCTAAGGATCTGGGGCTTGGGAGCATGGACTGCACAGTGAGCCTGGGGTAGAGTGAATCTTGACTGACCCTCAAAGGCCCATGCATTAAAGGCTTGGTCCTCAGCCTGTGGCACTACTGGGAAGTGGTGGGACATTTAGGAGGCCGGGGTCTGATGGAAGGTCATTATGGGTGTGGCCTTGAAGGCATATTGGAAGCCTGGCCTCTTCCTGTCTTTTGCTTTCTGGCTGTCAGAAAGAAAGCAGGCCTTCTGGGTCTTGTTCCTGTTAGGACGTTATTGCTGTCATGGCCCAAGGCAACAGGGCCGAGTGACTGAACTGAAACCGTGAGCCAAATAAACCAACGTTTCCCCCTTCAGGGGCACAGGGCCAGGGAAACGCCCAGGACAGGCTGCTTGGGCTTCAGGCCAGTCCAATTGCGCCGCGTGGACAAGTTCCTGTATTTCCATACCGCAGCTTCTTCACGTGTGAAGTGGGGTGATTGCCATAGATGGCTTGTGTCACAACTGTGAGGCAGTGTGAACATTTAACATTGTACTTGGCACAGAGTGAGCCGTCAGCAGATGATAGAACACATGCTATGTGTTTGCACTCCTAGCCCCTTCCAAGGAGCACTCAGAGGAAAGAGAGGCAGTTCTGGTGGGAAGCATGGCAAGAAACTTGGGCAGAGGGTGGTCTCGGGGTGGAGGCTAGGAAGGGTCTCTGACGCCCAAGTCATTGTTGTATAGTTTTACAGCTGAAAAATCACGGACTCTGCTTCTAAGAATGACCTTTGCCAGTCAGTCATGACACAAGGGACGTTCTGGGTAATTACAGTTTCCACTCTGATTTTCCCATAGACTCCACCTTATTCTCACCAGCCTTTCAATTCTACCTCTCATTTCTGTTAAACATCGAGTAAATTTCCATTAAGCTATAACTAATAAAATGGCTTATATTTTATTTGAGATGAACATGTGACATGATTTTAAGAAAAATACAGTTAGGTACTCACTAAATATACAAGTCATGTGCATGACCTTTGAGGCTAGTCATCAATGTTAATGAGACTTCTACTCGTCTGTCTCACAGGACATTTGCTGCATGTAAACCATGTGGAGAGGTCATCAATGATTGCTGGCCAGCAACAGTGCCTGGACACGTGTTCCTTCACACAGACCCAGGCCAACCTTCCTGCTAAAACTGCAGATAATGCCGAACAGAGAAAAGCCAGCTTATCTATGCCCTGCCTGAATTCCTAATTCAGAACCTAACAGCTGGTTCTTGGTGTTGGCCCTTAAGCTTGGGAGGGATTTGTTAGCAGTAGGTGTCTAGCACAGACTGTACTTCTCAGGCTGTGGATCTGTGCCTCTTTCTTCTGATCCCTCTGTCATTCTCAGTATATCAGGCCCAGTCCATCTCTTCTCTCTTCCAGTGTGCTGGGTGGTGTTTTGACAACTTGGGTCACAATCTAGGATCATCTGGGAAAAGGGAACCTCAATTGAGAAAATACATCCTCAGACCAGACTGTAGGCAAGTCTGTGGGGCATTTTTTTTGTGGTATTCTTGCTACTTTTATTTTCTATTGAAAAAAAAAAAAAGCATTTTTCATGTAATATATTCTGTCCATGGTTTCCCCTCCCCCAACCCTCCCCAGATCCTTCCCACCTCCCCACCAACACAATCCTACACCCTTCTTTTCCTCTCTCTCTTTCTTTAGAAAACAAACAAAACAAATAAACCAGGATAATAAAAAAGACACACACACACACACAAAAAAAAAAAACCTATAAAAACACAAAACTGTAAACCATAATATACAAGCAAAAGACCAGTAAGACAAAAACTGCCTGAACAAAATAATATAGGACAAACGTCTACAAAAAAGTAACACTGAGTTGGTTTTGTATCGGTCATCCACTGCTGGGCATAGAGCCTACCCCTAACTGTTCGGTTAGATACCCAGTGAGACTCCATTGGAGAAAACTACTGTTTCCTTTGTATGTGGATGTCGTTTGGAGATAGCTTCTTGGTTAGGGGTGCGAGCCTGTGTCCACTTCCCCCTCAGTGCTGGGACCCGGTCTGGCTTGAGCCTGGACAGACCCTGCACATGCTGCCACAGTCTCCGTGACTTTATATGTGCATCAGCTCTGTCTGCTTGGAAGTCACTTTTGTGGGGTCAGTTTCTTGATGGATGATAAACATAAAAGGGCTCAGCACTGTGAGTGGCAGCACCTGGACAGGTGGTTCTGGGCTGTATAAGAAAGCATGCTGAGAAAACCGGGAGGAGGGGGCAGCAAAACTTCGAGAAAAATACTCCTCCATGGCCTCTGCTTCAGTCCGGGTCCCTTCACTCATGGCAGACTATAAGCTGTAAGCAGAAGGGAGCTCTTCCCTTTCCGAGTTGCTTTTGGTCATGGTGTTTTATCACAGCAATGGAAAGCGAACTCAGACACCCGGTTGCCCCCAGCACGTGTTTAGGTGCAAACAGGCCAAGGCCACTGCCGTCCTGACAGGGCCCGTCTCTCCTTCCTAGACTTCCTCTTCTTGTGCGGAGGTCGTAAGAACTTTCATTTGCTTTTCCACCAATGGGTTCTACTTTGGGTCAGGGAGCCTGGAGCATCATCATGGAAAGTTAAGGCGCTTCATAACCCTTGGTTACTTATTGTGTTTGCCCTTGGTACAGCCATGTGGACAGGAGATGGAGGCACACCGAGGTAGGGCAGGGCTGGGTCCTTTCCTGTAATACCTGGACATGGTGACACATGACTCTAATCCCAGCACTCCTGAGGTTCAGGCAAGAGGCCATCCTGGGCTTTGTAGTTAAACTCTATTAAAACAAACACACACACACACACACACACACAGAGAGAGAGAGAGAGAGAGAGAGAGAGAGAGAGAGAGAGAGAGAGAGAACATAATAAGCAACTGTGGGTAGAAAGTGAGAAGGACTAAGAGGGATGTGAAATATGGGTGAGCATAAGCTTGACCCTGTTTACACCTCTAGGCTAGAACAGTGGCCTTAGAATCTAAAAACAGATCTACTTCCTTCTCCCCAAATATAGACACAGAGACACGTTTGTTCAAACACTCAGGAATCCCACAAAAACACAAACCCAGGAGTAGATCATGAAATGAGCTATTATGACCTTGAGCAAGCCATCCCTGCTGTGGAAATACACATTACTCTCATTGGTTAATAAAGAACTGACTGGCCAGCAGCCAGGCAGGGACAGCCAAACTGAGAATGCTGTGAGGAGGAAGGGTGGAGTCAGGGAGTCCACAGGAGACACAGGAGGAGCAAGACATGCCGGAGGACAGGTAAATCCACGAGCCACGTGACGTGGCAGGCTATAGATGAATAGAAATCGGTTAATTTAAGTTGTAAGAGCTAGTTAGTAATCAGCCTGAGCTATCAGCCGAGCATTTGTAATTAATATAAGCTTCTGTGTGTTTATTTGGAAGCTGCTGGTGGGACAGCAACTTCTACCTACAAACCCCATCACCCATCTGCATCTCCACTGTCCTCAGGTTTAAGCAGGCCATCACTTAACTAGTCCTCTCCATCCATACAACACTCCTAATCACTCAAAGCTCTTCACACTTCGAGCTTCCAGACAGGAGCACACCTATTTTGATGCCCATGGGAGGTGGAGGAGGGCAGGGAGCTGCAGCTTGTCCATCCTGAATATCGCAGCAACAGCTGGCCCTGCGCCCGAGCTCGCACAGGAGAATGGGGATGGCAGTCACTCTCGGCAGCTCCGAGGGAGAAGCAGTGAGGGAGAATGGGCCTCGACCCAGCCGGCTTCACCCAGGGGACGGAGCCCAGCTCTGGACAGGAGTGATAAGCCTGCCACCAACCACACACAGGGAAGATGGGTGGGGAGGAAGCAAAGCAAGACATCCGCGTTTTTCTTGTGCCTTTGCTGCTGGGCTGGACTAGGGTTCGGTTTCCAGAAAGTCATACAAAGAGCCGAGTGCTGCATCACAGACATGGCATCTGGAGCTAACCTCGCCCTTCACTCCTCATGCCTGATTCTTTGCGGAAGGGAAAACGAGGATCCTGGAGAGGCTCTGGCTCCGCGTGGCTGTAGCCAATCTCTTACTCGTTTTGAAACGGCAGTATCCCATCTTTTAAGAAATACGTATTTTATTCAACATGTGTGCATTCGAGTACCCGTGGAGGCCAGGAGGCTGCTCTAATATTTTTTTTTCTGTTGCTGCAATGAACACTCAAGGCAGAAGCTTGAAGCAGAAACCAGTGGGGGAATGATGTTTACTGGCTTGTTCCCAGCTCACACTCGGCGAGTGAGCGAGCTCTTTCTTTTTTTTTTCTGAGAATTAAGATTTTTATTTCCCTTCAGAACCTGTTGATATGCACAATTAATTTTATTACATTTCCAATAATTTACTATATTGAATATTTAATAACAATATATAACTATGTACCATAGATTAGCGTTTTCATGCACATGTTTTATTTATCACTGTCTTGTGTTTTTCTAAAAATATTGGTCTTACAACAGGTTTCTAGGCTACAATAAGATCTCCTCTGTGCTAATCAGTTTGATGTTTTGTTTTGTTTCTTAAGATTTATTTATTATTTATACAGCGTTCTGCCTGCTTGTATCCCTGTAGGCCAGAAGAGGGCACCAGATCTCATTATAGACGGTTGTGAGCCAGCCTGTGGTTGCTGGGAATTGAACTCAGGACCTATGGAAGAGCAGCAGCCAGTGCTCTTAACCTCTGAGCTACCTCTCCAGCCCTCAGTTTGATGTTTATACAAATAAAATATGAGACCAGTTTGTTAAACAGAGGAAAACAAAACCATAAAATGAACCTGGCCACTTACCTTAACATGCATTGTTTATATATTTTATATATTTTGCAACACATACTGTTTACATGTATTTGGCCTCCAACATAGCTCCCAGGGTTTTTTTTTTTAAATTGAAAATAGATTTTTTTCACACAATATATTCTGATTATGGTTTCCCCTCCTTCTACTCTTGCTAGTTGCTTCCCACATCCCCTCCCATCTGGATCCATTCTCATTCTGTCTCCCTTAGAAAACAAACAGGCATCTACAGAATAATAATGTAGTATAGTATAGTATAGTATAGTATAGTATAGTATATGATAAGACCAAAACAAACAGAAGGAAAGAGTCCAAGAAAAGACACTAGAAACAAATATAGACACAGAGACACATTTGTTCAAACACTCAGGAATCCCATAAAAACACAAACTCAGAAGTCATAATACATACACAAAAGCCCTGTAGGATAAAAAAAATAAAGCAAAATACAATAAAGGTAGTCAGGGTTGGGGTGGGCAGGGGCGGGGGGCGGGGGAGAGTCCTGACATGAGATTCTGGGACAAGGAACCTCCAAAGATGCCGGTGGGTTTTTTCTTCAGGCATCTACTGCTGGGCATGAGACCTGCCCTTACGAGCAGTTTGTTTCCCCAGTGAGACTCCCTAGGAGGAAACTAATTTTCATTTGTAGATGGCCATCAATTGAAGATAGCTTTGGGTTAAGGATGGGGGCGCGTGTCCACTTCTCCTTTCAGCTCCAGGACCCCATCTGGTGCAGACCCGTGCAGGCCCTGTGCATGCGGCCTCAGGCTCTGTGAGTTCATGTGTGTGTTGGTCCTGATGTGTTCAGAAGGCCTCATTTCCTTGGTGTCCTCCACCTACTCTGGCTCTTATTGGTTCAGTCTCATCTCCCACAGGGTTCCCTGATTCCTGAGGGGAGGGATTTGATGCAGACTTATCATTTAAGGCTGAATGTTCCAAGGTCTCTCACTCTCTGCACAGTGTCTGGCTGAGGGTCTCTGTATTTGTCCCCATCTGCTGTAGGAAGAAGCTTCTCTGATGATGCCTGAGCAGGGCACTGAAACATGAGGATAGCAGAATGTCATCAGGAGTCATTTTACTGCCGCGTTCCTTTAGTGGAACGGTAGTATTTGGTTTTCCCCTGGGTCTCTGGGCTATCTGGTCTCAGGTTCTTTATCACCCCAGCAGCGTTGGGTGTGGGTCCCATCTCATGGAGTGGGCCTTAAGTCAAGTCAGGGAGGGGCTGGTTATCGTCACAAGCGCTGTGCCACCCTTGCACTCGCACATCCTGCAGATGGGACACTGTTGTAGCTCGAAGAGTTTGTGGCTGGGTTGGTGTTTTTGTTTCTCCTTTGGTAGCGTTCAGAGGACCTTCTGGTACCAAGAACACTAGCCAGTAGGGGTGAAGGCTCTGTGCCAGCACCAGCTCGACTTCTTCCATGTTCAATGAGCCATGAAGATGTTGTCTTCAGCAGTGGGGCCTTAATCTCTAAGCAGAGATGGAGAGCAACCTATAGTCTTGGCAACAGCCTGCGTTGTTTGGGAGTTGCTGGCCAACAACTCAATTAGATGTAACCTGATTCTTGCACTGGAAGCTTCATTTGGTGACAAGAAATGTCCAGTTGGGGCTCTGTCTCCCCTATTATTTGGCAATTTCATTTAAATTATCTTTATATATGTATACATTTGGGGAAGTTTCTACTGTATTGTTTCCATACTACATTCAAATGGCTCCTAATTTTAGCTGTCCTTCCCCGTATTCCTTCCTTCATTCTCTCCCTCCCAGCCTGACACCCCTTTTCCAGCCTCTTATCCCCACCCCTGCCCCTCTGTCCATCCAGAGTTATCTGTTCTATTTTTCGTCCTAGGAAGCTCTTTGCTCCACACCCCAGACCCTTATTCTGTACCTAACCTCTGTAGGTCTACAGAGAGCAGCTATAATTTTATACAGCCCAGGCCTACCTGCTTAGGGATCAAACCATGCACAGTGGGCTGGGCCCTTACATCAGTTAGCAATCAAGAAAGTGCCCACAGACATGCCCATAGGCCGAGCCGATGGATGCAGTTCCACTGAGGTTTGTAAGAAATAAGCCAGCAGAGGAAAATGAAAAAATAGACTCAATTTGATCTCAAAATGGCAAGCGCAAACCTGTATTGGTCTGAGAGTTTGGCATCCCCAAACACTGTGACTGGGTATCTGGGGGTTCAAGAGAGCCCTCAGGCCAGGTCTGAGCACCAGTAAACTAGTTGAACTGAAAGCAGGAAACAGGGAGGGCCTAGCTTTATCAGGCCCAGTAACTGCTTTTTGGATAAACTGTTTTTCAAAACTGTCAGGGTGAGAAGTAAGTCCGATTGCCTGATTTTATGACCTCAGGGCTCTAGGGCATGGTACAGGGGTTGACAGCTTCTGAGAGAATTCAGTGGGTGGCAGAGTTCTTAAAGACTTGGGCCTGTTTTATGGCCCTGGTATGGGGGTTGGGGGGGATTTCCTTTAATGCTTCTTCCCAGGTGTGTCAAGACAATCAAGATCAGCCTCCATGGGGCACCAGATCCTTAGGAGAGTTAGCTGGTGTTTGTGAGCCACCCAGTAGGAGATCTGAACGCTGATCCTCCAATAGAACAGTAAATGCTCTTAACTGCTGAGCCATCTCTTCAGCTCCCAGCATCATAAATCTTTTCTGCCCTGTGACTCCCAGACCCCTGGTCTCCAGTGAATGTGTACTCCCATATTTACCACACCAGGCATTTCAGTCATGGTGTTTCCTTGTCCATAGTCCCGTCTATGGACAATCAATGGCCAGTAGCTCCCGATAATTCTTCAGCTGGCTTTATTTTATTTCATTGATTTTTGTTGTGGTGGTTTTGTTTTTAGGCAGAGTCTCACTTTGCAGTCCAAATTGGCCCCAAAGTCCAGTGCAGCACAGGCTGGCCTTGACTTTATGGTAGTTCTCCTGCCTCAGCTTCCAGAGTGCTGGGATTACAAGCAGGAGCCAGTGTCCAGCTTTAGTTTAGTGGCTTTAACACAGTACAACTTCCCTCCAAGCCACTGCCGATATGGTGTATAAAATAAACTCTCACTGCTAAGAATTTGACCTTTTGAGGGAAGAGGAAATGGTTGGTCATAGTGCGAGCTGAATTAGAAAGTGGAGTTAGGATTTTATGAGTCAGAGTAGAAGGATGAAAATTCAGTGACAAAGAGAAGACGTGACAGGAAGCCCAAGTGCATCAGTGGTGTGAGGCATGGGCCAGGGTGACATCACATGTCTGCACATTAGTGAAGCACTATTAACTTCTGCTGCTGTCACTCCAGAACACCCTTGCCACATGCCCACCTCCTGACAGCCTTGGGTGCTCCAGGACTTCTCTTCCCAGAGTCTCTCATATTGCCCCTCAGCACTCTCAGCACGTGAAGTATTCATAACCAAAAGGCAGATATACACACAGCCCTCCTGACCTCATGTGTATAAATTGACTGTCCCATGATATGGTTAAAGGGAAGGTTTTTATTGTAGATATGAGAGAGAGAACAACCAGAGGCATCTAGAAGAATCCAGAGCAGAGAGAGAAAGAAGTAGATTGAATATGGCCAGCAGACTGGACGTGGCCAGGGCTATCTACAAGAGGGGGGAGAAGACAGGGTACAGAGACTAGAGAACACACAGTGAGAGAGGCAGGAGCGGAGCGAACATAGCAAGAACAGAGTGAACGTAGCAAGAATAGCAGGGTTATAAGGAGAAGGAGTAGCTGATGGGTGGGCAACTGTGAGCTGGAGGGAGTTCAGGGGAGGGGAGGAAGTGGGAAGGGCTGGGATGCTAGCATGGACTTTGAAGTGTGTGACAGGTGCTTGCAATACTGACTCTGGAAGCCAGCATGAGCTTTGATATGCTAATAGGAGCCACAGGTCCCTTCTGCCAGAGGTAAGGGAAAGGACTCCTTTTGGTGGCCATTAGGGTCCTGAGGTCCATTAGGTTTCACACGGTCCTGAGGAATGCTAGCTTTTACCTGAGTACCAGAAATCCTCCTGTAGCCCCGGTTGAGCTCAATATTTGATCTGCCTATTGGAGTTTGGGGAATTGGAATTTCATTTGGATCTGACACTAAGTACTGAGAGTCCTAACAGGAATGCTCCGAGGTAGCGCCTCCTCTTCTTCAAGGAAAAATGATGTTTTATTTTGGCCTACATTTTCAGGGGTTGCGGGCTACAGTCCGTCATGGTGGGAATGGCACAGAAGCAGAGACATGAGGCTGGCTCAGCAGTCAGGGAGGCTAAGGTGGTTCCTCTGCTCTCTGGACAGGCTGGCCAGGATGTTCTCTGTGCTGATGTGCCTTGCCACGGGTGATCATCACCGCCATTTCACTGCCGTAATATTGGCTGCCACTTACTGGTGCCTGTCTTGTGCCAGGAACAACACTTGGCATTTAGCAATAGTTTCTGCATTCTATTACAGCAATCCCACAAAACTGACACTATCAACACCTTATAGCTAACAAAATGCTGCTTGAGGGAGAATAATGAACTTGGCCAGGGACACCCGCTGGCAAGCGACAGACAGGAGACTTGAACTCAGCGTTGACTGACTTCCAAGCTTCTGCCTTTTTGGTCTTCTGGGGCAGCTTGGTCAGGAGTGCCTTGGCTTCCTCTGAAGCAGGAGTTAGCCTTGCAGACAGCAGGGCACTTCACACATTCAGCTTTGATGCCAGTGGGGATCCAGCCCGGTCCCCACCACACTTGTTACGTCACCCCCAGGATGAGTTCCTTCTTTCATCGTCGTTCTCTTGATGTGCCACTCATCTTTGTCCGTCCCTTTATCTGAGATCTCAGACTCAATCATACTTCAAATTTAAAACCAGCCAATTCGATTTTGCCAATTAAAAACTTAAATGCATTTATTGACAATTTCACACATGTACACAACATACTGTGATCATTTCCACCTGCATTACCTACTCTTATTCTCCTCCCTCTCCCTCTAAACCTAATGAGAAATTAAACAAAAGGAGAAAACATGAATACTCCTAAAGTATGGAGAAGCTTTTTTTATTGTCGATGTAAGGGAGAAGGCAGGAAGAGGGAGGAGCCCAGGCTGAACGTGGCTGGCAGGCTAAACTGGACTATGAGAGGACAGGGGGTAGAGAGAGCAAAAGAGGAGCCACCGATCAAGAAGAAACAGCCCTTGCCAAGAGACCCACAGACCAGTATACCCAGATGGCTGAGTTGTTATAAGGATCAGTCTTGGGGAAGGGGAATGAACCCCAACTCTGGAAGATTAGGGTAGGGGACTGGGTGATGCTGGGAGAGCTGGGAGGAGCCACGGGTGCTGAGGGATGCTGGGAGAGCTGGGAGGAGCCACGGGTGCTGAGGGATGCTGGGAGAGCTGGGAGGAGCCACGGGTGCTGAGGGATGCTGGGAGAGCTGGGAGGAGCCACGGGTGCTGAGGGATGCTGGGAGAGCTGGGAGGAGCCACGGGTGCTGAGGGATGCTGGGAGAGCTGGCCAGCGTCTGCTTTGATAGGTTTATAGGCACCTGAGTTAGCCATTTGTCCTGGGTTTCTGATACCCTCTTCTTCTCAAGTCCACTACTTACTTTCATATCTTTGTGACCCACTGAAGTGAATTTGAGTTGTTTGCACAAGCATGGATTGTGTTGGGGGTGTTATTGGAGTGTGGACAACTTACCACTGGTCATGCCACAAAAGAAAATGAGTCCCCCTCTCCCAGAGATAGCTCATCAAGGAGGGGTGGGACCTCACAATCTCCTCTTCCGGTGGTGAAAGAATGCAGTGTTAGGTCTCAAACCTGGAACAAAAGGCTAAATGAGATGCCTATTAACATATCAAAGCCTACTGTGGCCACCAGGTTCTCCCAGCATCCCACGGGCCCTACCTGTTATAGGCTCCTCCTGGTTGTCACACCCTGCCCCCTACCCTGAACACTCCAACCCAGGGGCTGGGCTGCTGTGGATGATTGATTGATAAACAAAGTGCTGATTGGCCAATAGCCAGGCAGGAAGTATAGGCGGGACAAGGAGAGAGGAGAATTCTGGGAAGTGGAAGTCTGAGGCAGAGAGATGCTGTCGGATGAGAAGCATGATGTAAGATACTGGTAAGCCACGAGCCACGTGGCAAGGTATAGATTTATAGAAATGGGTTAATTTAAGATATAAGAACTAGATAGCAAGAAGCCTGCCACGGCCATATGGTTTATAAGTAATATAAGTCTCTGTGTGCTTGCTTGGGTCTGAGCAGCTGCGGGACTAGTGGGTGAGAGAGATTTGTCCTGACCATGGGCCAGGCAGGACCAGGAAAACTTCAGCTACACGGGGTTACTCCCCCCCCACCCCCCCACCCCCGCTGATCTTCCCTACATAATTCAGTCATGTGGGCTACCATTGGCCCTCTTGGCCCCTTGGCCTTCTGGCTCTCCCCTTTCCTCTCCCCACTCCCCTCACACGGCCAGGCTCTGTTTGCTGGTCGTCCACACTGGACTCTCCCAGATGTCTCTGCCTGTGCCTGTTTTCTCCCTTATATATATAATAAAAACTTCAACCCCCTAGGAGCAGCCATGTCCTCTTTTTCTTTCTTTCTTTTTTCTCCGTTTTGGGCAGGTCTTACGCAGATAGCCACATCTGCTATGGGCTCCTGAATTGCAAACCACTTCGTGGCCAGAAGAGTGTTTTTGTGTATTCCTTCCTATCTTTTTGGCTTTTACATTCTTTTTTGCTCGCTCCTCCATGATGTTACCTGGGCCTCACAGGGGTGCTTATCCATGTCCTGCTTAGGCCTGATGCTCCTTCGTTTCCGGGCTAATGACCACCACTGTCCTAACACTTCTGCTCCCTGGAGCCAAATCACCTCAAGTCTTGCTGACTCCATCTCCTCAGGATTACCACTTTCCCTTGCATTCATGCTCCCCAGACTGGCCATGACCTCATTTCAGCCTTGCCCCATTTAAGGGGTCCTGGGGCTTTCCAGTATTAGTATAGAAAGTGCAAATTTGACCCTAACACTGTCCTCTGTTAGTCACTTACTGAGACGTAACAAACTTCTTCACAACTCAGTGGTTGACACAACATCAACTTATTATCTCCCAATGTTCTGTGGGGCAGGAATCTAGGGGCATCCTAGCTGTCGAGAGGTCTCTCTAAGGCTACAGGACTTTGTTTTGATCTGAGGGTTCAGGTGGGCAAATCTGCCACCAGGCTTCCGTAGCTCTTGTCAGGCTTGGGTTCTTGCCAGCCGTAGGCTGGAGAGTCCTTGTCATAGGGTCACTCATAATGCCCCCAGAGTCGTTAGGGCCAGAGCCTGGAGCCTGGTAGCTCTGACAAGTTGGGCTTGGCCATCCTTCTTAAACAAGCCCACTAAACAGAGAGGTAGCAATGGGTCGCAGAGAAAGGAGACTTAGTCAATGTTGGGAACACACAGGAAGGAGGAAGGAGGAGGTTCAGCGGCTCCAAGTTCACCTGCGAGGTCCTGGCATGAGGCTTAGGTTTCACTAGGCATCTGGAGGTCTGCATAACGAAGCAGTCTCAGTCAGTGTCCCCTACCCCATCATCCACCCATCGGTGTCTTCAGCTCCGGCAAAGTTGTCACAACTGTGAAACTGGAGACAAATTCCTCTCCTGCTGGCCCCAGGCAGTCAGCACTTTCTTTCTCTTAGCGTGAGATTCCTGGGGAATCCGGTTTCTTGAGGGAACCATTGTTTCAGCCAAAAGGAAGGGCGCAGATGCCTCCAGAATATTTTGTTTCCGCCAGGCTGGTTCCGAGAGGGCTGTTGACGAGAGGCCAACACAAATCACATTCTTTGCAACCTAATCTTGGAAATGCTCCCACCTCTATTTCTGAAGTTGCAATTGCTCCATCTGACCCATATTTCTTTCAAGAAGACGGCAGAGCTGGCCCAGGCCTTGCTGGCTGCCCAGTGTGCGCTGCCCTCTCCCTGGCCTTTGTACAGGCAGTGCATTCTTGCTGGGAAGTGTGTTTTGATGGCTCTGGGCAGAACTGTGCTTCTATCCTGTCCTTTGTTTAAAGCCGTACAAGCAATGACCTTTTATAATCCTAGGCTCGCTTTAGGTAGCCCCTTCAAATTGTCTCCAGCAAACTGTTAGGGTGCTGTGCCACTTTCCCTGGGGAGACATGAACAACAGCTCCTCACCCCGGGATAGGGGTGATAGGGCATCCGGGACTAACTAGAGAAAGGATTCTGTGGAAGTCTAGCTTAGCGAGCCAGTGAGTTTCCTGAGGATACTTACTGGAGCCTGGGGCCTCACAGGCAGCGGCCTCACTGAGAAGCCCACCTCAGAAGGAGGGACAGAAGCTGCATCCCTGGGGCTCCCTGAACACCCTGTACTCAGCTGAGTTGATCGGAGACTCCCCTCTTCACAGCAGTTGTGAGACCCTGTGAGTCTTGTAACTTTGCCCCACCCCCACCCCCACCCTCAGCCTTCTCCATCTAGGAGGGAAAGTTTCCATTTGAAAAATGCTACACAAATGAGACCATGGCGGCTAGAAGGCGCTCTGTAGGCACTGGATTGTACCTGAGTGTTTGGAAGGCGCTCTGTGGACACTGGATTGTACCTGAGTGTTTGGAAGGTGCTCTGTAGGCACTGGATTGTACCTGAGCGTTTAGAAGGCACTCTGTAGGCACTGGATTGTACCTGAGTGTTTGGAAGGCGCTCTGTGGACACTGGATTGTACCTGAGTGTTTGGAGGGCGCTCTGTGGGCAGTGGATTGTACCTGAGTGTTTGGAGGGCGCTCTGTAGGCAGTGGATTGTACCTGAGCGTTTGGAGGGCCCTCTGTAGGCACTGGATTGTACCTGAGTGTTTGGAAGGCGCTCTGTGGACACTGGATTGTACCTGAGTGTTTGGAGGGCGCTCTGTAGGCAGTGGATTGTACCTGAGTGTTTGGAAGGCGCTCTGTAGGCACTGGATTGTACCTGAGTGTTTGGAAGGCACTCTGTAGGTACTGGATTGTACCTGAGTATTTGGAAGGCGCTCTGTAGGCACTGGATTGTACCTGAGTGTTTGGAGGGCGCTCTGTGGGCACTGGATTGTACCTGAGTGTTTGGAGGGCGCTCTGTGGGCACTGAATTGTATCTGAGCGTTTGGAGGGCGCTCTGTGGGCACTGGATTGTACCTGAGTGTTTGGAGGGCGCTCTGTAGGCACTGGATTGTACCTGAGTGTTTGGTATGCTGGGCAGAGGTAGAGGGCTGACTGCAGGCTGTTGTCCTCACCAGTGCCTCATTTATACTCTTGAGTCAGCCATTGTATTCTAGATGGTTCTTTACTGATACTATAACCTCCCAGTGCTTCCTGCAATGGGCTAGTTAAGGCTGGTTTAATTCTGCTTTAAAGGTTCATCTTATTTTTATGTCTGTGTCTGCGTCTGTGCAATGAGCACACGCCTGCGCTTCTCCAACACACCACTCCAAAAAGGCCTCGCCTCCCAATCCTTCCTAAACAGCCCATCAATGGGGAACCAGACATTCGAGTACATGAGCCCAAGGGGCCATTCCCATTTAAACCACCACACCCACGTGCGCTCACAGTCCCAGTTCACCCTGGTAAATACGCTTGTCCACCCAGGTGCAGAGCCATCTCCTTCCTCAAAATGGAGTTGTAATTTGCTTGTACAATGGAGCCTCTCAAGGCAAGGAACAGCCTGAAAAACCGCTGTTTTATACAATGTGGAGTCACTTAGGACAAGGTACCACCTGATCTCAACAGGCTTCAAAGCAATCTGTTCATTCTGGGGATTTTGGATTTAAAAATCAGGGGTTTTGTCTTTCCATACACTTCACAATATTCAGTCCTCTCTCTCTCTCTCTCTCTCTCTCTCTCTCTCTCTCTCTCTCTCTCTC
>NW_023504170.1:0-23589 GCF_004664715.2 Peromyscus leucopus
GTATATGTGTGTGTGGTGCATGTGTGTGTGATATGTGTATGTGGTGTGTGTGGTATATGTGTGTGTGGTGTATGTGTGTGTGATATGTGTATGTGGTGTGTGTGGTGGGGGGGTGGTATGTGGTGTATGGTGTGTGTGTGTGTGTGTTTTAGTGAGTGAGTGTATGTGCATGGTGGATTTTTCACATGCCAACACCCCCCACCCCGCTGCATCCCTGGAGCTTTCTCTGCAGCTCCCTGACACAGTGCTGTGATCTGCGACAGTTCGGTTCTTGCCTCCTCTTTGGCTCTGTGCTGCTCTCATCCATCTCACCAGAGGGCCTCGCCATGGGCTTTACCAAGTTCCTTCTGAGGATCAGATGGAATGATAGATGGAGTACATCTATTGGAGGAATGATTAACTGAACTAATTATATGGATGCAAGTGTGAGTGTGTGTGAGTGTGTGTGTGTGTGTGTGTGTGTTCTCTATTGTTTTCTTTCCAATGTGCTAGAAATTGAACCTAGGTAGGCAAGGACTCAGCTGCTGAGATACACTGCCAGCCTATGAAAGTGGCTTACAAAATGCCAACTTCAATACAATAGTTATAGCAAATCATTAAGAAGGTTGGGTCTGGCTTCAAACTAGCTGTGTGACTTGGATGTGTGATTTAAGCTGTCTATGCCCCAAGTTGCCAGGGGGGTGGTAATTAAAGTTTAAGAATCCAATGGAATAGGAAAATAAAGAATTGAGAACAGTGGTCACCTGGTGGCGCAGGGCACCTTGACAGGAAGAGGAGCTGTCAATCAAGGCTTTCAGCGATTACCTAGTGTCAGAGCAGGAGGTGAGATTCACTCATAAATGCTGACATGGACAAACTGATTTACAAGAAGGCCTGGACAGAGTGCTATGGGGACATAGGATTTAGGTGGTGGATCTGCTGTGCTGCAGGAGAGATTCCCTCCTAGTCTAGAGCAGGGAGTGAGGAAAGAGCAAGGAGAAACAGCTTAGAAAAATTTTGGGGGGAGGGAAACTTTTTTTTTTTTTTTTATCAAATGAGAGGAAAGGACAAGCAGTACCAGTGTTTGGTGAGTCAGTTCAGGAACAAGCTGGAGTTTCATCGGCTACCTGAGATGTCCTTTTCCTGAATACCTAGTGGGATCACTGGTAGAGGATTAAGTGCCTGGAAGGAGGCACAGGATGTCTGGGACCAGCTGGTCCCCACAGAAAGGACAGGCAACCACCTGTGAGTGGATCACAGGAAAGGGGCCATGGCTAAGCCAGCTGACCTTGGAACCAGGCAGAGTGAAGGCCCTATAGGTCTCATCTCCAAAGAAAGCTGAAGAGGTGGAGGTCTAGAATCCACTCTGTTTGGGGCTGGTGCCTGAGGACAAATGGAGGTCCCCCGTTATAAGTGATGTTCCCTTCCTGGCTGACCCTTAGGCTGGCCTTTCTGTGGGCAAGGGCCTGCTATTGGGATAGTTGGTGTGTTTTTGAGCTAGAAAATCCAAGGGCAGAAACTTCAAGCAAGGAGAGAAGAAAGTGAAGAACTGAGTCAGTCAGGTGTTGTGAGCTTGAGCGGGTTGACATGGGAGCATGCCCTGAGCCTGGAAGTTAAAGTCTGTCTGGGCAACATATCAAGCCACTCTCTTTAAAAAATATGGAACTTGGAATGTTGACTCTCATGCATAATCCCAGCACTTGAGAAGCTCTAGTGGAAGATTAAGAGTTCAAAGCTAACCTGGACTACATACCCCGCTATAAAAAAAAAAAAAAAAAAAAAAATAGAAACAGAAAAACAGAGGACTTCATAGCAGCCAGTGTTCTGGTTGCTCATGAGATAATGTCCAGCTCCCCAGCTGTGGACCAAGCCACAGTCTCTGCCCTCTGGAGGATGGGGTGAACCTGACACCCCACAAAAAGAGACAGTATGCCACAGTGATGTGCTCTTCCTGGCTGTAAAGCCACATGTCACCCGTTCATCCTGATGAGGTTGGTGCTGACATTGAGGTCGGGCACATCATGGTGCTCTCTGTGGCAGACGCCATCATCAACTCCATTGAAAAGAAGCTGACAGCTTCCAAAGTCATCCACTGTGTGGCTGACACCCCAGTTGATGTGCAGGAGGAGGGTACTGTGCATGCCACATGCACTTATATTCAGGTGGAGGATGGCCAGCTCAGAGAGTGGCTCATGGGCAGTGTGGACTTCTGGACAGAAGTGGAGGGAGATTTGACCAATGCTGTCACAGGACTCAGTTGTCACAGCGCTCAGTGGCAGCGGCCCTGCCTATGCTTTCAAGCCCTGGATGCTCTGGCTGATGGTGATGTGAAAATGGAGTTGTCAAGCAAGGAGCCTGACAGTCTGCCTTGGGGCCCAGGCCCTCCTGGGGGCAGCCAAGACGCTACTAGACTCAGAACAGCATCCTTGGCAGCTCAAGGATAGTGTCTGCTCTCCTGGTGGGGCCACCATCCATGTCTTGTGTGTGCTGCAAAGTGTTGCTCCCTGCTTATCAGTGCCATGGAGGCCTCCTGCATCTGCACACGGGAGCTGCAGACCATGGCTGATCAGGAAACCCTGTCCTCTGCTGCCTTCCAAAAGATTCTACTGGACAAGGTGAAACTGGACCCCTCTGCTGGAGCCTCTCTGTCTTCTTCTGCCCATGTTAAGGTCTGCAGCCTGGCCTCAGCAAGCAAGAATTTATATATAATGAATACAAACTAGTTTACACCTCAGCAAAGGAGTGGGTGAGAGATGCAAGAACTCCTGGGACCAGGCCACCGAAGCAAGGAAGGGACCAACAGGAGACCAGAATTGGAGGAGGCAGCTAATGACAGAGGACACAGCTGCCCAGACAGAAGAGGACTACCTGAGCCAGCGTGACCCGGGGAAGGCTATGGTTTGGTAAAGATACAACATGCAGGAACACAGCTGGGGTAATCACAGTGACTGTGTATCTGTGGCCTCCGACATTCATTGCTTGTGTTGGGAACAACTATCCTCGATCCTCACTACTCGGAAGTATACAATTAACTCTATTTTTTGGGTTTTTTTTTTTTTTTTTTTTTTTTTGAGACAGGGTTTCTCTTTGTAGTTTTTGAGCCTGTCCTGGATCTTGCTCTGTAGACCAGGCTGGTCTCGAACTCACAGAGATCCCTCCTGAGTGCTGGGATTAAAGGCATGCACCACCACTGCTTGGCCTACAATTAACTCTTGTCAATCACAACTATCCTACTACGCTACAGAGCACTAGAAGTCACTCCCCCTTCACATTGTGTCCTTGTACTTGTTAACCTTGCTGCCTCCATCTTCCCGTCCCCCACTTCCTCGCAGGCTCGGAAACTACCACTCCACTCTGGACCTACTAGCTTCCACATGTTTGTCTTTCACATTCATCCGTGCTGCCCCAAACTACAGGCTGCTGGTAGAGGAGGTTGTATGTAGGTGAGTGTTGCCAGTTCATGGTTTGGGGTCTGGACTGAATAAAGAGAAAGGGAATGGTAGGTGTTTATAAGTGTGGTTGTTGGTAGGTGAGGTTATGAAATAAAATAAAAAGGTAGAGAGCGATAGAGGAAAATACAAACACTGACCTCTGGCCTCTCCATATTCATGCATAAACATACACATATCACACACACACACACACACACACACACACACACACACACACACACACACTCCACCCTGGTCCCTAAAGTACCATGTTCCTCTCCTTAGGCAAAATTAATTTAGTTCATCTCTAAAAGTCTCAATCTTAACAATTACAAAGTTGAAGGCAGGTACTGGTGCCTTTAATCCCAGAACTCAAGACAGAGGCAGGTGAATCTCTGAGTTCAAGGCCAGCCTGCTCTACAGATCAAGTTCCAGGATGGCCTGGGCTACACAGGAAAAAAAAAACAGTTACAAAATGGTTTAAAAGTGCAAACTCTTCTGAGAATCAAGCAAGCTCTTAACGATAAGGCCCTGCAAAATAAAAATAAAAATAAATTGCATTCTTCCATGTAGCCAGCTTTCTTGGATGGCCAGGTCACAAATCATGACACAGAGACTTAATACTAATTATGAATGATCAGCTTTGGCTTAGGCTTGTTTCTAGTTAACTCTTTAAAAAAACAAACAAACAAACAAACAAAAACAAAAAAAAAACAACTTAAATTAACCCATTTCTATTAATCTGTGTGCTGCCCTGAGGCTCATCTACCTCATCTACATACTGTTCATCCTGCTTTCCTGCGTCCTCTGTGTCTGGCTGGCTGGGTCCTGGTTGGCTGGCTGACTCCCCTTTTCTCTCTGCCCATCAGTCCCCATCCCTCTTCTGCCTAGCTATTGGCCATTCATCTTCTTGTTAGACCAATTAGGTGCTTTAGGCAGGCAAGGTGTAACAGCAACACATCTTTACATAGTTAAACAAATACTCGTCACAGCATTTGCTATGGCGTCTCAGACCCTCCTTGCGGGGAATTTCACCCTGTAACACAATGCCTGCCCTCAGTATAATTGAACAATTTACTGCAGCACAAATAAATGCAACACATCTTTACATAGTTAAACAAATACTCTATTCCACACCTCATTTATACAGTGCCACCAAAGCAAGACAGAAACCAAGCAGGGAGAAATCACACCCTGTAGCTCCATGTCTGGCACTGGAAATGGTGATGAAATCATCACTGTGCCTGGGCAGTTCCACCCTTCTAGCTCCGTCACTGGCAGCACACACAGACTCTCTCTTGGGCAAGCTCCATCCCATGCCTGCAGCTGCCCTCTTAAATGTCCACATTCTTTTTTTTTTTTTTTTGGTTTTTTTTTTTTTTTTTTTTTTTTGGTTTTTGGAGACAGGGTTTCTCTGTGTAGCTTTGCGCCTTTCCTGGAACTCACTTGGTAGTCCAGGCTGGCCTCGAACTCACAGAGATCCGCCTGCCTCTGCCTCCTGAGTGCTGGGATTAAAGGCGTGTACCACCACCGCCCGGCCAAATGTCCACATTCTTGACATCATCCACATCCTGTGGTTTCCACTGCCGTGCGGGCTTCACCATCACAGCATTTGCTATGGCGTCTCAGACCCTCCTTGCGGGGAATTTCACCCTGTAACACAATGCCTGCCCTCAGTTGCTGTGGGATGGTCTGTATGTCAAATTACTCTGATTGGTCAATAAATAAAACACTGATTGGCCAGTGGCTAGGCAGGAAGTATAGGCGGGACTAACAGAGAGGAAAAAAGAAAGAACAGGAAGACGGAAGGAGTCACTAGCAGTCACCATGACAAGAAGCATGTAAAGATACCGGTAAGCCACGAGCCACATGGCAAGGTATAGATTTATGGAAATGGATTGATTTAAGCTATAAGAACAGTTAGCAAGAAGCCTGCCACGGCCATACAGTTTGTAAGCAAAATAAGTCTCTGTGTTTACTTGGTCGGGTCTGAGCGGCTGTGGGACTGGCGGGTGACAGAGATTTGTCCTGACTGTGGGCCAGGCAGGAAAACTCTAGCTACATTCAGTGGCTTTCTGGATCCTTGGTGCAAACCTGCAAGACCCTCTCACTTCTGCATCTTCCATGCCTGCACAACCAGTACCACATGGCAAACACTGCTCAAGTTCTGTAGGCAGCGCAGGACGGAGCCTCGCCCCCCTAAATCACAGCTGCCTTAGCCCCTGCAAGCTGACTCCAGGGAAACACTTCCCTAGGCAGCCAGTTCTAACAGGGAATTAATCCCTTCAGGAACGTTCTCAGTTCAGACTCTCTCCTTCCAAACAATAAGAGGAAGAGAAGAACCAATATACATAGCTCATGTGTGGAGCTTGGCTTCCTCTGAGGAGAGGCTGGGTCCCGAGGATCCTTGAATTGAGCCTGTGATGAGCTCACATGTGATGACAGAAGGCAGGGAAGGGACCTGGCTGGAGAAAGTAAGCCACTAGGAGCGAGTCCTGGGCGTGGCTTTGCTCTAGCCTCCACTGCTGGCTCTGCCTTCCCCTGCTCTGTCATGCTGTCTGCTGTGATCCTGTGGAACCCTGAGCCCCAGCAAGTGCGAACACGTGATGGACACACAAGATAACAGACACTAAAAGGACCTGCCGCTAAAATACAGACGAACAATAATATGCAGAGAGAACTTGGAAAGAGTAAGGCCAAGTGTAGCTGTGTAGAGGAATTTCGGCAGGTGCTGAAGGCACCAGCAGCAGCAGGGATGATGTCATCGTCAGGAGCCTTCATGAACTCTGAAGGGTGAAGGCAGCTCGGACACCGCCTGGAGTCAGGCCTCCACTTGGCCACCTCTCTGGGTGTTTTGCCTCTTGGGGCTCTCAGGACTTCATGATAAGACATGGAGACTCCCCTTAAGCAATGATGAACCCCAGTGTCCATGGAAACTGAGGACGCACTGTGAAGCAGGAGTAATCATCTCAAAGGAGCCAGATTGCTCGACTGAAATGAGGACATCTCCAGAACCCTTTGAAGAGCCAGTGCAGAGATAATGGTGTGGCGTTAACCCCTGCTGTGCGGCCAGCTGCACACCCCTGCTGTTCTGTTCTGCAGCGGCACACACCCCTGCTGTTCTGTTCTGCAGCTGCACACACCCCTGTTCTGTTCTGCAGCTGCACACACCCCTGTTCTGTTCTGTTCTGCAGCTGCACACACCCTGCTGTTCTGTTCTGTTCTGCAGCTGCACACACCCCTGTTCTGTTCTGTTCTGTTCTGCAGCTGCACACACCCCTGTTCTGTTCTGTTCTGCAGCTGCACACACCCCTGTTCTGTTCTGTTCTGTTCTGCAGCTGCACACACCCCTGTTCTGTTCTGTTCTGCAGCTGCACACACCCCTGTTCTGTTCTGTTCTGCAGCTGCACACACCCCTGTTCTGTTCTGCAGCTGCACACACCCCTGTTCTGTTCTGTTCTGCAGCTGCACACACCCCTGTTCTGTTCTGTTCTGCAGCTGCACACACCCCTGCTGTTCTGTTCTGTTCTGCAGCTGCACACACCCCTGTTCTGTTCTGCGCCACCCTGCTGTTCTGTTCTGCAGCGGCACACACCCCTGCTGTTCTGTTCTGCAGCTGCACACACCCCTGTTCTGTTCTGTTCTGCAGCGGCACACACCCCTGCTGCTCTGTTCTGCAGCTGCACACACCCCTGTTCTGTTCCGCAGCTGCACACACCCCTGTTCTGTTCTGCAGCTGCACACCCCTGCTGTTCTGTTCTGCAGCTGCACACACACCCCTGCTGCTCTGTTCTGCAGTGGCACACACCCCTGCTGTTCTGTTCTGCAGCTGCACACCCCTGCTGTTCTGTTCTGCAGCTGCACACACCCCTGCTGTTCTGTTCTGCAGCGGCACACACCCCTGCTGTTCTGTTCTGCAGCGGCACACACCCCTGCTGTTCTGTTCTGCAGCGGCACACACCCCTGCTCTGCAGCTTCCCCCTCAGCGTCCCCTTCCCTGTAAAGTCCCCGGAACACAGATCTGTGCTCCCTGAACCCATTTGTCTGCTCTTCCCAACATGATCACTGCGGTTAAAGCAGCTTCCAGGCTCATCACTTCTTACCCCGACCACATCTCTGTTTGGCATGTCAGGATCCATGACAGAGCCTAGAACTGCAACTCTAAAGTCCAGGCTTTGCCTAAACCCTGGCAACAAGGCCTATACATTACTCAGAATAAAACTACAGTTTTCCACCGGATGTTTATTTGAAGAGTGCATTTCGTGGTCTGGGGGGAGGGGTGGTAGGCTCCTGTAATCCCAGCACTTGGGAAGCAAAGGCAGGAGAGGCGAGCCTTGGGATTACATAGTAAATTCCAGAACAGTCGAGAATACATAGAAAAACCCTGTCTCTAAAAATTAACTTCATTTTGAGGTCTCTAGGGAAATCTATAAAATGATTGATTTATTTATTTATTTATTTATTTATTTATTTTTTTTTTTTTGGTTTTTCGAGACAGGTTTCTCTGTGTAGCTTTGCCCTTTCTGAACTCGCTTTGGAGACCAGGCTGGCCTCGAACTCACAGAGATCCGCCTGGCTCTGCCTTCCGAGTGCTGGGATTAAAGGCGTGCGCCACCACCGCCCGGCTCTATAAAATGATTTTAAACTCTGAATAATTTTTAGGATATTCCCAATTTCTTCGATGTTGCTGTGAGATGAACCAGCTACATGCAGCTTGAGTGAAACCGCTTTCACTCTTCCCACTCCCGTGATCCAGGGGTCCTCAGCAAGTCCCAGCAGCTGCTCGCTCCAGATCCAGCGTCTTCTCTAGGTGACTTCTTGTCCCTCCTGTGTCTCCACAGCTGGCAGCTGCTTGGGCTACATGGAGCTTTCCCAAAAACTAATGTTGTCCTGTCTCTGGCTGGGAGGTGGTTGGTACAATCCCAATAATGTAATAGTAATAATTATAAGGGCATGGCCAGGAGTGCATTCAGGAACTCACTGTGTTAGTTTTATTTCCTGTTACCGTAATAGCATACCCCAACAAAAGTAACTTCAGAAAGAGTTTGCCTGGTTCACAGTTCTAGGTTATAGTCCATCAGGGCAGTGGCTAAAGAATCGGTCATATCACACCCACAATCAAGAACAGAGAGCAGTGAATTAACTCATGTCCAAGTTCAACTGACTTCCTTCCCTCTTATACCATCCTCGATCCCCTTCCTAGGAAATGGTACCACCCACGTAAGCAGCTCTTCCCACTCATCAGGACAATCCCTTAAAGACATGCCCACAAAGCCACACCTCCTAATCCACATGAGCCTCTGGGGACCATTCTCATTCAAAACATCACACAAACCAAATGTCCATCAGTGAGTGAACAGAGAAACAAAATGTGGTATACCCATAATGTGGGGTAGAAGTCAGCACTGCCATGGGTGATGCTGATTGATCAGCATGCCATATTCTGTTTGTATGGCAGACTGGAAAAATCCAAGGTATAAAAAGCAGACTTGTGGTTTCCCAGGGCTGGAGGGGGAAGAGATGGAGAGGATTCCTTCAAGGGTCTAAGAGTCCCTTGAGGGGAACTGTCCTGGAGCGACATGGAACCAGTGGCTGCACAATCCTCCGCTGTGCTTAGTATTCTTAGGTTGGACACTTTTTTCCTGAGATGACCTCCAACTCTCAATCTTCCTGCCTCAGCCTCCCAAGTGCTGGGCTGACAGGAGGACACCAGAGGCTTCACTGCATGTCTTTTTTGTTTGTTTGTTTGTTTGAGACAGGGTTCCTCTGCTGTAGCCCCCTGGCTATCCTGGAACTCGCTCTGTAGACCAGGTTGACCTCGAACTCACAGAGATCCACCTGCCTCTGCCTCCTGAGTGCTGGGATTAAAGATCCACCCAACTTCACAGCACGTTTTTAAAGCCTTTCATGTACGTCTTGTGTCACTTCAG
This sequence comes from Peromyscus leucopus, assembly GCF_004664715.2. Taxonomy (NCBI): domain Eukaryota; kingdom Metazoa; phylum Chordata; class Mammalia; order Rodentia; family Cricetidae; genus Peromyscus; species Peromyscus leucopus. The sequence continues at coordinate 9,341 of NW_023504170.1, forward strand.
TGAGAACACAGAATGCACAGTCCAGGGAGGGCTGAGTGTCTGTCCGCCATCTACGCTCCTGTGCCTTCCTTCCACTGTCCTGTCCTGCCAGCTCTCTCCCACGTGTCAGCATGAACTTAACATTATCAGAACCATTTCTTAGGAACCTCTGTCCCTCGCTTGTGACCTATGCACAAATTTCCAATAGTCCCATCCCAATATCATTCTTGGAGGCGTGGGGCTTGGCTGGATCTCTTCCTATCCAATTCTGCATTCTCTCATCTCACTTTACATGGAACAGAGTCAGACTTTTGATCCACTTTATTACAGATTGGATGATTCAGTACAAAACCAAGCATCCACTCCACAAGAACATTTCAAGGAAACACTGGAGGAGGTCTCTGAAGATCCCCCATGCACCCCAATAAGGTACTAGAAACACATCCCCACAAACTTAGAAAAAGTCACAGCTCCAGCTAGACTCTGTGGACATCAGATAAGAGACATCCCCAAACCCAGCTGGAAGCTCATGCCTTCACAAGAGGGTTCCACAAGAATATATGCTCCATCATGGAACTTCACTATTGTGAAATATCCTGCATCAACCATCAAAACACACCCAAACCAACGAATATGCCTGTCTTTCGGCTGAAGTCTCTGCTGGGTCCACATGTGAGAACTCAAATGAAGCTGCGATATAGCCTATGGACTGGAAGGCAGGAATTGAGGGTGGGTCTTCAGGAATGGGATCCACCTGGAAAAGCCTTCTGTGCTGACCAAGATCCACTACCGCCTAGGACTCACCTTAGGGGAGAAACTCAGAGTTCAGACCCACGTACACACACTGTCTGCTTCCTTCGTGTGCCATCTCATGCTGTAGAAACGCAGACTCGGAACACCACCAGCACAGAAACTTCTGCAATAAGACCACAGTGAAGAGCCACCAGTGGTACAAGTGTGGGAAGGCCTTTGTCTGCCGGCCATTCCTCCCAAGCATGTGGAGATCATATGAGTGAGAAGGTACGCACAAGCAGCAGTGTGCAAAAGCATCGGGAACACACTGCACTTCAACCGGAAAGCACATCCTACAAGGCCAGCAGGGTGGGACAGTCTTCACAAGTCCTCAAAGCTCAACACCCACATCAGGACCCACACACAAGAAAAGTCCCACCAACGTGACACCAAGGCCTCAGCACTTCAGTGCCGCATGAAGACTCACCAATCCAAGGGTTCCTGAAAATGGAAGATGGGTGTGAGAAGCACCCCCAACAACCTCCTCATTCCAGGCATGTGAGGAAGGACTGCAGGAAGGAAGCTCAGTAAGTTAGCATGTCTGGGGCACCAACCAGAACTCAGCATCTTACTGATCAGTAAAATCAAGCATGGAACAGAAGCCTCAGAAAGGGGAGGTTTAAAGCCTTTCGTCTTGGTCATTCTGAGAAGACATGTCTTCATACTGAAGAGGAAGTTATGAATCTGAGCAACATGGAATGCCTCCATTGTACCAGACACCATGTAAGAGCCCACTGCAGACTCACTGTGGGACTAGGGCCAGTAGGAAAGATTTCATTCATCAGGATCTCCTACTTGCCCATGCTGACCCAGAACTCCTAGGCCATAGCAGGCAAAGGAGCATTGTAAACACAGATCCTGAAGTTACATGTAAGCCACAACTGGAAAAAAACCCTGACTCCTTTTTTTTTTTTCTTTTATAAAAAAGGCCTTGGGTCAGTGTGCACAATGAGTGTGCAATGAACCTGAGACACTGTTAACATCGGCTGCAGCTTTATCAATATTCATGATTTCTCCACTTTCTTCTCGACTTAAATATTATGCAATGCACCCTTTCAACTCTGCTACGTGAATCTGCAGTGCATACGGTGGCCTCCTTCCCGGGTGACACCTCCTTGCTCCAGATACATTTTTGTCAGTTCAGTGCAGAGGGCAGCTGAATGGCACTGTTGTGGTCAGAGCTCCTGTCTCTGCAGCTCTGACTGGGGTACGTGCCCTGATTTGTTTTCTGGACTGATATGGCTGATCCTTCCTGTGGCACTGCAGTCGTCCCTTCGTCTCATTTATCTCCGACGGACTTATGCAGATGTCTCAGAACTGACCGCCATCTTTAAACAAGATTCCCAGTGTGTCTCCTAACAGCGGTGAGCAGAGCTTGTGAACCCAGCCATCCAGGAGCATGGAATTTGCAAGTCTCTGGCAACTGTCAGAAAGAGATAGCTGTCACTTCCTTTTCCTTCTGTCCTTGCTACTCTCTGGGAATTAGAGGAAACACCCTTATTTGAGTAATGTGGAGACTGGCGGAAAGATGGTATTGACATCTCCCTCAAAACACAAACTTTTTGCTCCCTGAGTTTGATGGTTTGAATAAGAATGGTCCCCACAGGCACATGTATTTGAATGCTTAGTCATCAAGGAGTGGCACTGTTTGAGAAGGATTGGGAGGTGTGGCTTTGTTGGGGTAGTGTGTTATTGGGGGTGGGCTTTGAGGTTTCAAAAGTCCAAGCCAGGCCTAGTGTCACTCTTGTTTGGGCCCTCCCCAATGAACCCCGCCCTGGCCTTCAGACCAAGATGTAGAACTCTCGACTCCTTCTCCAGCACCATGCCTGCCTGCATGCCACCACGCTCCCCACCATGATGACAATGGACTCGCCTCTGAAACTAAGCAAGCCCCCAGTTCAATGCTTTCTTTCCTAGGAGTTACCCTGGTCATGGTTTCTCTTCACAGCAACAGAACCGTGACTATTGCTGTGGGCCGCAGGAATATCATAAGAACTCAGCTGGTTATGGCAAAGTCACTAACTGGAGGAATCAGGGAATTCCTCCAGAGGAAGCCAAATTCCAAGGAGTTTTTGGTGTTATTTGGCTTGTTATATGTCAGCTGTCTTCGGTTATGAAAATCATGTGTGCCGTCATAGTTTTCCCAATTGATTTTTTCCTTAAGAAGGGCTAACAGTGTGGACTGATCACTTTCTGGACATACACATTCCAGGTATTTGGAGAACAGCTTCAGGAAAGGCTTTCTCTGGAATCAGATATCTCCCTTAGCCACCTTCAAGGACTAGCAGTAATAACAGTCCACATGCTAGTCTCCTGATTTAAGGTAAATTCCACAAGGAGACACTGCCTAGGTCAGGTGGACGTTAAATAATAGCTTTACACAATTTAGCTCAGACCCTCCTTTCTTACAATCTTATTAACTTTATAGACCTCTAACTCCTTACCTAACCACTTCTAGGAATATTTAAATAACCTTCTGTGCTGACAGCTATGCTCAGCCAGAACCCCAGTTCAAGCCTCATTGGCAGCATCCGGCCAGGTCCATCCCCAGATGGAGGAAAGAACCTTATCAGAGATACCTCTGTACTCTCTAAGAACAGACTTAAGAGTCCAGGCTACCTGTTTGAGAAGGCCTGGCAGATGTGCCAATTAAGCTTAACTTTCTCCTTTCCCAAACCTTACCTCTGGTTCCAGATCTCCCTTTAACTATCACCAGAGGCATCTAGCTGTATACAGGTTGCCTAGCGACTGAGCACACTTTCCCCCACCCTGCAGAAAAATGGCAGATAACTTGGAAAGATAGGAGCCACTGGAAAAAAGAAGGCAGTTTTATTTTCTCCCATTGACCTAGCAACATTTTCTACTAATCACGTTTAAGACTATAATTGAGCACATAAGAGCCCTCTTCTTAGATATTACCTGAATTTAGCCTTTAGTTAATTCATTTCCCCATTGGTCACTTCCCTTTGGGGTTGCAAATGATAATTAATGGTTATTGCCCCTCTATGTGATTCTTATCACCCCTCCATTTGACCCTGGAAGCCTGCCTTTGCACTGCTAAGGGAATACTGCTTGTAAGTGTATATATACCAGGACTTCCAGGGCAAGTGGAGGACAGAGAAGAGAAAAGAGAATGAAAGAACTAGATGGGTAAGAACTTGAGAGGAACAAACTGAGATGAGGAAGAACTAGATTGAAGGGCTAGAAGAGAGTACTAGAGGAACCAGATGGAAGATGAGGAAGAGCCAGATGGGGAAGAACAAGATGAGAGAGAAGATGATATGGGAAAAAACAAGATGGATGAGAACCTAGAAGGGGCAGAACTAAGATGAAGGAATTAAGATAGAACCTAGAGGGGACCGCAGATAAGTGTAGAGAGAAATCAGGCAAAAAAGGAGCTAGGCATGAGAGCAGAATATAAGCTTGTAACTGTCACAGAATAATAAAGTATATGGACTAAGGAGTTTTGTGTACATAGATTCATTTCTTTTCATCAAAGATTAATTATCAGCTGGTTGTAGATTCTTCCCAGACCCTGGGAGGGGACTATCGAGGGGCTGGACCCCCATGGTCCCCGATAGACTATGACACTGAGTCTGTGGCTGCCACAGTTTGTATTTCTGCACTTGTGATATAAGATAAACCCCTGCTTAGGGAAGCAAACCTTTCTGTGAGCAGTAAATAAGCACCAAAGGATGAACCTAGTGTGTGCTCAGGGCTTTTTATAATTGTTTCTTGTGTGTTCAAAACTGCTTTCTTCTGCATTGATGATTTCAGGTTCAGCACATGTGCAAACGGTCACACACACACACACACACACACACACACACACACACACACACACTTTTGGCTTTTCACCTCTTAGTGAGAAAGTTTATAGTAAAACCACTATACAAGTAGATTATGAAACATTTATTCTTAGCTTTCTATTGCTATGGTAAAGGCCATAACCAAAAGCAACTTGGGAAGGAAAGGCTTTTTTTTTTTTTTTTTTCTTTTTGGTTTTTCGAGACAGGGTTTCTCGGTGTAGCTTTGCGCCTTTCCTGGAACTCACTTGGTAGCCCAGGCTGGCCTCGAACTCACAGAGATCCGCCTGTCTCTGCCTCCCGAGTGCTGGGATTAAAGGCGTGCGCCACCACCGCCCGGCCCAAAGCTTTAATTGTTTTATAACACTTTGGTCACACTCCATCACTGAGAGAAGTCAGGGCAAGGCAGGAACCTCGAGGCAGGCAGGACTGAAGCAAAAGCCGTGGACATGGAGAGGCGCATCTTACTGGCTTGTGCTCTATGGCTTGCTCAACCTGCCTTCTTATACAATTCAGGACCGCCTGCCCAGGGCGGCACCACCCACAGTGTGCTGAGCCCTGCACATCAGCCATTAATCAAGACTACAGGACAGTCTTGTAGAGGCATTTTCTCATCAAGATCCCTTCTTCCCAGAGATGTCTAGGTTTGTGTCTAGGTTTACAAAAAACAACCAGTACATTTACATTTTCTAATCATAATGTATCTGTAGACAATATTAGGAGCACACGGATTTAGATACTTCATTTTGGTTTTGTTTTATTCTTATTCTATTGAAATATGGTTAAGAAATTAAAACTCGGGATTGGGGATTTAGCTCCGTGGTAGAGCGCTTGCCTAGCAAGCTCAAGGCCCTGGGTTCGGTCCTCAGCTCCGGAAAAAGAAAAAAAGAAAAGAAAAAGAAATCAAAACTCAAAACACCAGGGAGGATAGGTGTCCAGTGAGGGGTGAACGCCACAGCCTGAGCCACCCACGCACCTGTGACACAACACCTACAACAATCAATTATAAGAAGGAAATGTTTGCTTTAAATCCATGGTGTCAGCTCACAGACACCTGACACCATTGCCTTTGGGCTTATGAGGCAGAACACGGAGGAAGCCTGGATGGAACAAGGCAACTCAGAGTCTAGAAAGCATACAGAGGAGAAATGGCTGGAGCCCCAATATCTCCTTCAAAGGCACACCCCCGAGTGATCTCACTTTCTTCCACCTAGCCACACCTCCCCGATGTCTCCACCTCTCCTAAGAAAGCCATAGGCTGATAACCAAACCTTCGACATACAGGCCTCTGAGACCCTCCAGATCCAAACTACTGCTGCAGAACAAAATCAGCAGTCCTGTAGCTCGGCTGGTAGGGTGCTTGCTTAGTGTGCATGAAGAGCAGGGTCAGATCCCCAGCACTGCATACACCAGACACAGTGGTGTCCATCTGTAACCCCAGCACTTGGGAGGTGGAAGCAAGACAATAACCATAACTTCAAGGTCAGTTTCTGCTACATGTTGAGTTCAAGGCCAAGCTGAACCACATGAGATCCTAATATAAAATAAAATACAAAAAGTTCTTACAGTCTGGAGGCTTGAAAGTCCAAGATGCACATCTGACAAGGGCCTTCTCGCTGCCCCATGACCTCGCCTGGGTGAGGAGACATTTCCCAGAGATCCCAGGCAGCCCCCAGCTTCCGACTGCCAGCATGCCCAACCACTCAGTACTCACCACAGCCTTGCCTCTCTTTACGGAGACTCCACCCACCACCCACCGGGAATAGTTCTAGAAGAGTATCTGAACTGAAAATGTACAGACTTTTTCTCGTTTGACAAACGACAATGTAACAGCCATGTGCACAGCACTGACAGTGTGCTGGGTAATGTTCTTAGTCATGGGCATCCATTCTGCATGCCGACATCCATACAACCTGCATCCATCCATCCATCCATCACCCACTTTCTGCGTTCTCCCCACTTCCGGCTCTGCTGAGATCTGTGTTAGTCAGGCCAGGCTGTGGCAGGTGCTTCCCATGAATCAAGGTGCTTTATTCTCACCATCTCCCTTGAAGTGCAGGTTGTTTTCGCCCATTTGGAGGGAGGGACGCCTAGAGGGTAAATGATGAATTTCATCTAGACTTGGCTAGGTCAAAACTCAGCCCACTATGGCCCACTGTGGGGGACAGCCAGGGCTGTCTGTAAAGTCCCACCCACCATTCCCCATCCCCCAACCCCTGCCAAGGCCCGCTCTGCTGTAGATGTGCATGGTGAGACCACTGGGTCCACGGTAACCTCCTAGGGTTGACATCTGCTTTGCCGTGTTTTCTTTCCCGGGACCAAAACTCCAGATTGAAATGTTCTGTCAGCCTGGGACAAGAGCAGGGTGTGGAAGGGAGGTCTTAACTCACCCACAAAGAAGCAAGAATAGTGGAGCCAGACGCCGGGGCTGCTGGCTGCTGCAGCTAACACAGCCTGTCTGAACTGATACAGATTCCAGCAGAGCCAGAAACAGGGAAAAGGCAGAAGATGGATGGCTGGGTGGCTGGGTGGCTGGGTGCAGCGATAGGTGGATACAGGAATAGGCAGATCCAGGAACAGGCTCACAAATATTTTTCCCTGCGCTGGAAACAGATGAAGCCGTGTCTGAACACACCAGGCAGTCTGGGGAAAAGGCTGGGCTCTGACCTTTATTTCCTATTGTTACAATTCACCTAGTCAATAGAGGGGAGTCCAGTTAGGAGACAGAGGCATCAGATGCAGGGAAGCTTGGGAAAGAGTTTAGGGGGTAGAGACGGGAAGCATGGAGGAAGGGGGGACAACAGAGTCCAAGCCAAGACACGGGGCCTAACAGTGAGCGGGAGGTGGGAAGAGATGGGGGGAACTCAAGAGGCCTGGGCGTAGAGGGATTGGAGAGTCTCTGCGGAAAAGGAGGCACAGATGAGAAGAGCTGTCAAGACCTGAGGCAGGAAGGGACCTGCAGCCCTAGTTGAGGCCCCTCGAGTCCTTGCTGGTAGAGGAGCTTGGCCTGGAGGCAGGGAGGGCACTGGATGCCTGGCCGCTGCTGGAGCCCCTACTCAACTCCGATCCCATGCTTTGGCTCTGCATACCACCTCCTATGCTCTCGCGGCCTCGGCTGGTCTCCAGGTAGCCGGTGGATCCCAGGTAGCTGCTGGAGCTGCTGTGTCTGTAGCCCCCACGGCCCGACACGGAGCCCCTGGACCCCAGCGCTCCGCTGGCGCTGGCAGAAGCCAAGGTCACGGGGCCTGCGGCCGAGCCAGAGTCACCAAAGGTGACGTGGCTTACGGAGCCGGTACCGCGGCCTCTCGTCTTGTGGCTCAGAATGGATTCAGGGACTGTGCTTGTCCTCCGGGGTATCCCCAGGGAGGGGCCTGACAGGGTCATCTGAGTATTGGAGAAAGTCAAGCTTGGGCTGCTGTCCAGCTTCCTTGGGGGCTCCTCCAGTTCCTGGAGCTCCACCTGGCGGGGGCGGGGGAGGGGGGGGCGGACAACGTTAGGGTTCCGACAGGTAGTACAAGTCCTTGTCCCAACCCCGGGGCCCCACTCTCACCGATTTCACGACTTGACTCAGCAGCTCCTCCTTGCTCATAGGGTAGTCCTCTTTGACCACAAAACCTGGGGAGTCCTCCCTCGGTGGGAGAAAGGAAGAAAGTCCAATTCCATAGCTCTGCCTCGCACACAGATCCCAGGTGTCCCGGGCCTGTCCCCTCCCTTTGGGGTCCCAGCACCCCATCTCCCCACTCTCCCACCTCCCTCCAAGCTCCCACTTCACCCCCTGTGCCCCAGAAGGCCAAACCCACAAGCCATGCCCAAGCCCTCCGTCCTGCCCCCTTTTGTCTGCCCCCCTCCCCCAGTCAGCCTTTCCCTGCTCTGCCCAAGCCTCACAGGTTGTCAGGAGGCTGGATTGGGGTAGTCTTCTTTGGAGGGTCCTCTTGGTTCTGGCCCAGCGCCAGAAGAGCAGCATCAGTCAAAGGGATATGGTTCTGCGAGTGTGGGAGTCTGGAGTTAGCGCAGGCCCAGCCAAGCTGGGCCACACCCCCAAGTCCCTGCCACCCACCTGGACCTCCAGGAAAGCTTGCACTACGAGGAGCTGCACCAGCCGCTTCTCGATGGTACTCAGGAAGAGGCCCAGGTCCCTGTCCCGAATGTAGGTCTTGACCCCAAGGAGATCCTTGATGACACTGCTGTCACACTGAGCCTTGTCGAAGAGGAGCTGGATGTCTGGGGTCAGAGAGGGACGTGCCATCGGGTCACTCAGGAACTGACTGGGTCTGTCTGGCCCAGACGGTCAGGCAACCACGCCCACCTAGCCTCAGAGCTCAAGAGGGTGAAGGGGATCTGATGAGACGCCGCCGCCTTGGTGGCACACGTGGGTGGCACATGTTGGCTGGAAACAAACCTATTTTCTGCCAACCCAATAATGCCTAGGCTCAGATCCCACCTGGAACACATGCGTCCCAGGAGACACCTCACTCTGGGCCCTCACCCCAGGCCCTCTGGCTAACAGGCAGAAGGCCCACAGCTGAGGCCTGCTTCCCCACACAGGTGAGCCGTGAGCCTGTCTCCCGCTGCTCTCCTTAGAAGCTTCATGCCACCTCTGGATATTCTTTAAACCTGTATCTTGATTTCTGTTTTGTGTTTAACTTCCTGTAGGGGTCTTGGCTACTCTGCTAATAATAGCAAACCACCAGAAATCACTTTACTGTCCCTTTGCAGAGAGAGGGTGACTCTGCAACAACCAGACTAGTACAGGTGAACTGTGTCCCTCTAGATTCTCATGTCGGGAGTCTAAACCTTCCCGGTGCCTCAGAAAGGGGTTTATTAGGAAGAGACAAGGCCACTTGGAGCACCGTAGCTCCTAACACCAGAGGACAAGTGACGTCATAAAGCAGAGAGGGAGACACACATACACACATACTGTAACACACACGCTTGTACCTATGTACACACATGCAAAACCACACATAAAAAAATAAGTAAAATAACTGGATGTAGTGGTGCACGCCTTTAATCCCAGCACTCAGGAGGCAGAAACAGGCAGATCTCTGTGAGTTCAAGGCCAGCCTAGACTACAAAGCGAGTTCCAGGGCAGTCAGGGCTACACAGAGAAACCTTGTCTTAAGCCCCCCTCCCCCAAAAAAAAGTGAAACAGAGGGAAAGCATGGTGTAGACACACAGTTGGGTAAGTTGCAAGCCAGGGAAAGGAAGCTAGCCAGAGCCAGAGGCACACAGGAACAGACCCTTCCTCATGGCCCTCACTCAGAAGAACCAGCCCTTCTGGTCTCCAGACTGGAAGATAAGAAATGCCTATGCTTGAAGCTCTGCAATCCTTGGTTTTGATGGACAACCCACAAAATAATGTTCATGCCAAGAAATGGAATAGTCAAAAACCAAGACAAAGACAGCACTAAACATCCTACAATGTATTATACACTACTGTATTACGATATTGCTGACACACTCCAAGATATTGACAAATGAGAAGTCAATAAAAATAGCACAGTCATTGGCGGGCTATCACCTCATTAACGTAAAAATGAAAAGCCAACAATAAAATGTGCAAGTTTCTAGTGAGACTGTGTGTGGAGTTAACATAGTTATAGACGTATGCTCTGCTATGAACCACAGCAGTCTCCTGCCACTCCATCTTTACCCTACGCCATCCCCCCATCTGACTCAAGAGAAGCCTCCCGAGACTCCGAAAGAGGAAGGTGCACATCTGGGTGTCAGGGGAGTTCCTGCAGAGCCGCCGCTGGTTCAGTTTCAGAGGGTCAGCACCTGGCTTTGATCTGCCTTTTGTGACTGCTACCTTTTGTCCGGTACCTTCTGTTTGAAGTCTTTTTTGTTTCGTTTCATTTTGTTTTGTTTTCCAAACAAGCTTTCTCTGTGTAGCTCTGTCCTGGAACTCACTCTGTAGACCAAACCGATCTCTAACTCACAGAGATCCACCTGCCTCTGCCTCCCCAGTGCTGGGATTAAAGGCGAGCGCCGCCACCGACCGGCCTGTTTGAAGTCTTATCTGAGAGTTTCCTAGGGATTCAAAGTCTATGCAAACCTTGGTTGGGGGACAACCGGGAAAACCATGGTATTTCTTAACTGAGAATTTGCATTTGGCACTGTCCCTTTGGGGAGCTTAGATAAGAGGTTTTGGTATACGGAAATTAACTTGCTAAAGGTGTAAATTAGAGAACAACAAAAAAGCCCTTTGCTAAGCGACAGAGAGTCAGTCCAGGAAAGGCTAATCCCCCTGCAGCTGGAAAGGCTAACAATGTCATCCTTAGAGTGCCTCTGTACTTTCCTTCCACAGACCCATGTGAACTCACACCCGATATATAACAGCATGTGACACTGGGACCCAAAGGCCATGTGGCTAATCTCCTGAAAGCTTTCTCAGCTGCCCTGAAAACAAGAAAGGGGGCCAGGACCAGATAATGGCACCAGTTCTCCATAGGGAGGAATAAGGAGAAAACACTCTGGGCACCGCATGGTCCCACACATGTGACTTCCTTGGGGACAGACCCAGGCTCTAATATGAAAGCCACACAAAGTTCTAGTAAGAAACAAGAGAATACCTTTGCGACCTCAAATAGGTAAAGACGTCTTACACCACAAAGCCACTAATTACAAAGAGAGCTGAGTACATCTTATCAAGATGTAAGATAAATTTCACACAAGAAAGTGGGAGAGTGCCCAACCATACAAAAAAAGTACTTCCCAAAGACTGGTGTCCAGAATCAATAAACAATCCCCATACCTCTAACAGGAAAAACCATCATCTAATTCTTGGCAGGGCTGGAGAGACGGCACAGCTGTTAAGAAGAACACTTGTTGCTCTTACAGAGCACTTACACGGTGGTTCACACCATCTCTAACTCCAGTTCCAGCAGATCCAACGCCCTCCTCTGACGTCTGTGACACCACATGCGTGTGGTGTACATAGGCAAAACACTGTCACATCAAATATATAAATCTGATTTTTAAAATGTTTCACTATTTAAGTAAATAAATAAGATATGGGCTGCAAGGTGGGTCAGTGGGTGAAGGCTCTTGCTGTCGAGCCTGGCGGCTTGAGTTTGCTCCAAAGACCTATATGGTAGGAGAGAACCGGCTACTGCAAGTTGTCCTCTGACCTCCACATGTGTGCCATGGCACACTCATGTGCACTCATAGACACACAAATTTTAACTTTAAAAATGCACAAAGCCGGGCTGGAGAGATGGCTCAGAGGTTAAGAGCACTGCCTGCTCTTCAGAGGTCCTGAGTTCAATTCCCAGGAACCACATGGTGGCTCATAATCATCTGTAATGGGATCTGGCGCCCTCTTCTGGCGTGCAGGCATACATGCAGGGAGAACACTGTTTACATAATAGATAGATAGATAGATAGATAGATAGATAGATAGATAGATAGATAATAAAAAATAAATAATTTTTTTAAAAATGCACAAAGCCTCTGGGCTGTGGTGGCGCACGCCTTTAATCCCAGCACTCGGGAGGCAGAGGCAGGCGGATCTCTGTGAGTTCGAGGCCAGCCTGGTCTACAGAGTGGGTTCCAGGAAAAGTACAAAGCTACACAGAGAAACCCTGTCTCAAAAAGCAAAAACAAACAAAACAAAAAATGAACCCCAAAACAACAAAATGCACAAAGCCAAACAGGAATCCACAGAGACAACATAGGTGACACTATTATAAACGCTGACAGCACAGGGGTCAATGAGGAGTGCTAGACGTAGTAGACTGTGGTGGTGAGACGCTGGGCCGGGCCGTCTGCAGCACACGTGTGCACAGGCTGTCTGCACAGGCCGTCTGTAACACATGTACACACAGGCCGTCTGCAGCACACATGTGCACAGGCCGTCTGCACAGGCCATCTGCAGCACACGTGCACAGGCCATCTGTAACACACGTGTGCACAAGGAGGCACCAAAGGAGGGATTATCATGGTGGCCCACAGCTTTTCTTCTTTCTTTTCTGGTTTTTTGAGACAGTGTTTCTCTGTGTAACAACCCTGACTGTCTTGGAACTTGCTATGTAGACCAGGCTGGCCTGAAACTCACAGAGATCTACCTGCCTCCGCCTCCTTAGTACTGGGATTACAGGCGTTCGCCACCGCCACCCAGCTGGCTGGTGGTCCATATCTTTAATCTCAGCACCTGTGAGGCAGAAGCAGGTGAACCTCTGAGTTTGAGGCCAGTGTGGTCTACATATATAGCAACTTCCAGATTATTCAGAGCTACATAATAGAGAGACCGGACCTAGGGGGAAAAAAAACTAAAGAAGGAAGGAAGGAAAGGAAGGAAGAAGGAAGGAAGGAAGAAGGAAGGAAGAAGGAAGAAAAAAGGAAGGAAAGGAAGGAAGAAAGAAGGAAAGGAAGGAAGGAAAGAAGGAAAGGAAGAAAGAAGGAAGAGAGAGAAGATGAGAAATTGCTCTGGAGAATTGTTTAGCATTCTCCAATAAATATAAAAGTTCCCTGGCCTATTCTCCAACAATCACACACCTGGACATTCATGAACAGGCAGATGGATGAAAGAATGGCTAGACAGACAGATGCACCCCAGATGGGCTGACAAAAGGTATGAGATGGACCAAGAAGCAAATGCATCGGGCCATGAAATGCCTCCTAGTGGCCCGCTCGCTCCCCACAGGCTCATCGCATCCTTCCTAACAAGAGGCTGGGGCTGAGAGGGAAGCCTTGGGCCCTTACCAGCCTTCAGCTTCTCCAGCTGAGCTCGGCGAGTCTGGAAGCGTGCCTCCAGCTCTTCGGACTCGGAGTGCACCTTGTTCACATCCTGCTGCAACACTTCACACTGCTGCTCTTGCTGGGTGCGCCGGGTGTCCTGACTGGCATGCTCGGCGACCAAGGCTTCCTGCATCTGCAGGGGCAGGGGCAGCAGCTGGATCCACTCCAGGCCTGGGGACGGGGCATGGGATTCTGGGAGGCAGGGAGGGTGTGAGGAGGACGGGCCTGGATCACCTCTTTAATCTCTTCCTGAAGGTGGTGCAGCTCGGAGTTCTGCTCATTGATGAAGTTAAACTCAGCAAAGTTGCGTTCCTCCACTGGGGGGGTTCAGGGGGTCCAGAGGCATGGAATTAGAAACAGAGCGATCGATCGCTAAGGGCTAAAAGATGACAGAAACAAAGGCAGAAAAACAGAGACAGATAAAACAGGAACAGGTACAAACAGAGGGGTGCAGAAACTATCCGTCATAGCCAGAGACAGTGACAGCCACAGCCACGGAAGGGCGCCAACAACGGAGAGGGACAGGGGTGAGTAAAAGGAGATTCTGGAAGACCCCGGGAAACAATCCACACAGGGAGAGAGGAAAGAGAGGGGGAGGGGGGGGGAGTTGAGAGACAGATGTGGAGAGAGGAAGCCCAAGAGAGACGGAAACATGCAGAAAGAAAGAAAGAAACAGACATGCAGACCCAAAGGAGGGACCCCTGAAGGAGAAAGACTAGGGAGGGACCCCACGCAGCAGAACGGAAACTGGCGACAGGGTGGAGTCCCCCGGGCAGGGCAAGGTGCACAGCGGTGCAGGCAATGCTGGGCAACCCCATCTCCTCGTCCACCCTGTGCCCACTCACGCTCCAGGTATTTCTCCACCAGCAGGTCAGGGTCACTCTCGCCCATCAGCTGGGCCAGTTTGCTCAGAGCGTCCTCATAACGCAGTAC